>NC_091365.1:4097031-4367031 GCF_038502225.1 Cherax quadricarinatus
TCCATCTCTCTTCCTCCTCCTCTGCAGCAAGATTCTGAGCTGCAATGTGTTGCTCTTCCTGCTGAAGCTCTTGCAGCTCCTCAGTGGTGAGCTCTTCATTGTGGTCTTCCACCAATTCTTCCACATCCTCCACACTCACATCCAACCCCATGGAACTCCCCACTGCCACAATTGATTTTACAACAGACATAGGCTCATTGGGGTCAGTCCCAAATTCTTCAAAATCCCTCTTGTCGACACAATCTGGCCACAATTTTCTCCAGGCAGAGTTCAAAGTCCTGGTAGTCACTCCCTCCCAAGCCATACCTATAAGGGTTATGCAGTGGAGGATGCTGAAGTGTTCTCTCCAAAATTCCCTTAGGGTCAAGTGAGTGTCTGTGGTCACAGTCAAGCACCTGTGAAACATTGCTTTTGTGTAGAGTTTTTTAAAGTTTGCGCTAACCTGCTGGTCCATGGGTTGGAGGAGAGGAGTGGTATTCGGGGGCAAGAACTTTACTGTGATGAGCCCCAACTCCTCGAAAATTAGGTCATCCAAGTTTGGAGGATGAGCAGGTGCATTGTCCATTACTAGCAGGCACTTGAGATCCAATTTCTTTTCCAGGAGATACTCCTTCACACTAGGGCCAAACACTTCATTGAACCACTCGACGAAAATTTCCCTCATGACCCATGCCTTACTATTAGATTTCCAAAACACACACAATTTACTCTTCATAACATTGCTTTTCCTGAACACTCTAGGATTTTCAGAATGGTACACTAGTAATGGCTTCACTTTGAAATCCCCACTAGCATTAGCACAGAACATTAGCGTCAGCCTGTCTTTCATAGGCTTGTGTCCTGGCATTGCCTTTTCCTCTTGTGTAATGAAGGTCCTCTTTGGCATTTTCTTCCAAAAGAGGCCTGTTTCGTCACAATTGAACACTTGTTCAGGTTTCAGTCCTTCAGCCTCTATGTACTCCTGGAATTCATGCACATATTTTTCAGCCGCCTTGTGGTCCGAACTGGCAGCCTCACCATGCCTTACCACACTGTGTATGCCAGTACGGTTCTTAAATCTCTCAAACCAGCCTTTGCTGGCCTTAAATTCTCTCACTTCACCACTATTTGCAGGCAATTTCTTTACCAAATCTTCATGCAACTGCCTAGCCTTTTCACAAATAAACGAAGTCATAAGAGTATCTCCTGCTAATTGTTTCTCATTTATCCACACCAATAATAACTTCTCAACCTCTTCCAGTACTGGTGATCTCATTTTTGTCAGCATAGTTACTCCCTTTGCAACAACAGCATCCTTTATTTCATTTTTCTTGGCCACTATGGAACATAAGGTTGTGTAGGGTTTCTTATACATCCTGACAGTTCGGCCACACTTGTACCACTTTCATATTGTTCAATGATGGTTTTCTTAAATTCAATCGTATTTCTCACCTTCTTTACCACAGGCTTGGCACTAGGAGCTTTCTTTGGAGCCATGGTAGCTTATTTAGTACTTGCAAGCACTAAAATAAATGGAATATTATGAAATATTTCGCTGGAGCACGTGAGGGGACCTTCGCTCACTGGTAAACAATGCCAGACTGGCTGCCGCCCTGGCTCACGCTGTGGGTACGCGTCCCGGACGAACTACGACTCGCGAGTCAACCTATGAAAAGCAAGTCCATGTTTATACGAAAATACCTCTATGATTGGCGAATTTTACGATTGCCGGGAACTACGCAAAGCGGGGGACCACTGTATATGTATATATATATATATATATATATATATATATATATATATATATATATATATATATATATATATATATATATATATATATATACGTGTATACAGTGGACCCCCGGTTAACGATATTTTTTCACTCCAGAAGTATGTTCAGGTGCCAGTACTGACCGAATCCCATAAGGAATATTGTGAAGTAGATTAGTCCATTTCAGACCCCCAAACATACACGTACAAACGCACTTACATAAATACACTTACATAATTGGTCGCATTCGGAGGTGATCGTTATGCGGGGGTCCACTGTATATATATATATATATATATATATATATATATATATATATATATATATATACATTTATATATATATATATATATATATATATATATATATATATATATATATATATATATATATATATATATATATATATATATATATATAATGTGTGTATGCTCAACTAATTGTGGTTGCAAGGGTCGAGACTCAGACCCTGGCCCCGCCTCATCACTGAACGTTACTAGGTCCTCTCTCTCCCTGCTCCATGAGCTTTAGAATACCTCGTCTTAAAGCTATGTACGGCTCCTGCCTCCACTACATCACTTGCTAGACTATTCCACTTCCTGATTACTCTATGACTGAAAAAGTACTTCCTAACATCCCTTTGACTCATCTGAGATTTCAACTTCCAGGTATGACCCCTTTTTCTGTGTCCCCTCTCTGGAACATCCTGTCTCTCTCCACCTTGTCTATTCCACGCAGTATTTTGTATGTCGTTATCATGTCTTCCCTATTCCTCCTGTCCCCCAGTGTCGTCAGGTCGATTTCTCTTAACCTTTCTTCGTGTGACATTCCCCTTAACTCTGGAACTAACCTCGTGTGTGTGTGTGTGTGTGTGTGTTTCGTGCCGAATGGGTAAAACTTGTGATTTTGGCTTAAACAGCAATGCTCTTCTTTCCTACCTACCTGGAGTCTACCTCGAGGGCATTCCGGGGATCAACGCCCCCGCGGCCCGGTCCATGATCAGGCCTCCTGGTGGATCAGGGCCTGATCACACAAACTGTTACTGATGGCCGCACGTGGTCCAACGTACGAACCACAGCCCAGCTGATCTGGCACTAAGTATCTGTCCAACTCCCTCTTGAAGACAACCAGGGGTCTATTGGTAATTCCCCTTATGGCTGCTGGGAGGCTGTTGAACAGTCTTAGGCCCCGGACACTTATGGTGTTTTTTCTTAGTGTACCAGTGGCGCCCTTACTTTTCACTGGGGGTACGTTACATCGCCTGCCAAGTCTTTTGCTTTCGTAAGGAGTGATTTCTGTGTGCAGGTTAGGGACCAGTCCCTCCAAAATCTTCCAGATGTAGATTATGATACATCTCTTTCACCTGCGCTCCAGTGAGTACAAGTTAAGTGCTTCCAAGCGTTCCCAGCAGTTAAGGTGTTTGATGGCACTTATACGTGCAGTAAAGGTTCTCTGTACATTCTCTAGATCTGCAATTTCACCTGCCTTGAATGGCTATGTTAATGAACAGCAATATATTCCAGTCTAGAGAGAACAAGTGATTCAAAAAGGACCATCACTGGCTTGGCATCTCTTGTCTTGAATGTTCTCATTACCCATCCTATCATTTTCCTCGCAGATGTGATAGTGGCACTGTTGTGGTCCTTGAAGGCGAGATCTTCGGACATTACCACACCCAGGTCCTTCACATTGCTTTTCCGCTCTATTGTGTGATTTGAGTTTGCAGTAAAATCAGTGAAAGCGAAAATTTGGGTATGCAATGATTTCACAAAAATCATTCTGAACCAAACGAAAAAAATATATTTCATTGTGTTTATGATTAAATTATTGTAAACTTACCCAAAATATTAGGCTAAATTAAACTGCCCTTGTTATAATAAGGTTTGGTGAGATTTCTAAAGTTCTTTTGGTACAAAATTATAAATTTTTACATTAACATAAATCCTTGGCTAGTCGCAGTGTTGTTACTGATCAATACCACTTGTTCGTGGTCACAATATATATATATATATATATATATATATATATATATATATATATATATATATATATTATCGCTGTTAATAAACTATTACCGAGACAAAACTAAAAACTTACAAGATGAAACCTGGAACAATACTTGTTAGGAAAGCTTGATCAACCATGTTACCATACTATGTAAACCTGCGGGCTTGGCAGCAAGTCAGGTTGACCCGTAAGTCTGACCTCAGGGCGGCATGGCCTCGTATTATGTGGCCCAGTTCTGAATTCCAGATTACATACCGGTTATTTAGCCGTGGCCTGATTCGAATGTACTCCTATTCTCGTGGCCCAGCCTTGGTCCAGGCTTCCCTGTTAACTGTTCAGTCAAACAGGCTGTTGTTGGCAGGCCGAATATCCACCACAGCCTGGTAGATCAGACATACCTCAGAGGTAATGCTTCAGTTTCCTTTTGAATGTCTGCATTTGTTCTGGCAATATTTATGATAGCAGACTGAATATAGACACAAATTCACTGGATACCACAGAGTAATATTAAGTTAATCCCCATCATCAAGATTCTTCCCTACGAAGGCAAACTGAGTCTCCTGAACCCCCCCCCCCCCACCACCTGTAAGTATATAATTGAAAGGAGTATTTAGTGTACAACAGAAGATGCATACATAATAGGATCATCATGCAAGAAATGATCGGATCACTCTTCTTTGACTCCATCCTCAAGGAAAAGACATTAAACAAATCTTTATGTTATCTGTGTTAGGTTGTACCAAAACTAGCAACATAACCGCGTTAAAAAGTGTGCAAAATAAAAAAAGGCTCCATCCAACTAACCTAAGATTATATAATTATTATAATCATGGGGGAGTGCTAAACCTGTAGGATTATACAACGCAGGGTGGGGGGATGGAAGGTATTCAGGCTCACGTCAGGAAAATGGAGGATAGATCCAATTCCGTAGATCAAGAGCCCCTCACCAACGTCAAGGAACCTCCCTTGAGGGGAACCTATTTAAAAACAGACATGATCATCTCACAGTTTTCCTTCGTGGAAGAGGTAAGTCAGGCTAGATGAAACCTTCATGTGATCCCAACACACATTATTGATTCAGCTACCTATTATCGCATAGTGATACGTGAGCAGAACTGAATGTTTTCTATGACTCCTCAGCGACTGCGCTGCCAGATGTGTGGCGGTATTTTTTTTTTTTACTTTCTTTTTTGTGGTTAGATGTACAATTTTATAGTTATACTCACGTTAACCTGACCTAATTTAAACAAAGTAAATTGTATTTGCACACGTTCAGGAATTGACGTTGGGAATCGCTTAAGAAAAAATTAAGGTAATAAAATGACGATACTGTAGGTTGAACCGAGCCCATGGTTGATGAGGTGATCCCTCGCTTCACCTCGACCTAGTGGCTTTATCTCGAGGAAAAAAACAGATTGCAATCACTACTCAGTCTGAGATTTTTGTCGCGTCAACAGTTAACACGATAGTTTTGTTGGTAAAAGTAAACGATCTCTAAAGTTCAGTACCAAAGACAAGTGAATCTGTTCACAATATTCATTAATAAACCAACGTCACCCGACGAATTTATAGTATAATGGGATGACATTTCACTAGTGTATTAATGTCATAAGTTTACTGGGATACCACCTTTCCTCAAGATGTCAACACCGCCACTATAACAACAATAATATCAATGCAACAAACGAAGCACCGGTTGCAAATGCCACCACAGCATCAAGACCATCCTCACAGCACCACCATGGTAACACCGTTCCAATAGCACCAGCACCATGATCACGGCAGCAGCAGAAGCACGACCAGTGGGCCGCGGAGATGACGATTCTAGGAACCATAAACTGGTATATATCACTCCCCCCATTCCCACAGCATCAGACCCCACCCCCTCCGTTTATTAGGTAGTCCACACAGCTGATCCAGGGATACCCGCCATACTCATGCATTGTACAATGTGACTTTGCCCCACTGCCAAATATCACCACCACCGCCAATATTCTACGTGCCTGGATCCAGCTCTTTACGTGCTTAAAACACCATACCCGAAGCTTTAACAATGTATTGAATTAATAAACGATAAGGACCCCAATGGAAATAAGTCACTCTGTCTGACTTTTTTGGGTTATCCTAGGTTCTCTACACATATGCTGCTATGTATGATAATTCTATGTAACTGTATTTGTGTATACCTGAATAAACTTACTTAAGACATGGATATATTTTTAGTACAAATTGATACATCAGCAATGTTTCCCTGTCATGTTCCACCACACAGGTTGGATTTCATAATGCTGACATGTCAGCCTGAGCTGGGAGACTTCAGTAGGACACTGACAATACCATCAATAAGGGTTCAGGTACAGAAGCACAAAGGAGACGAAAGGCCATCCAGGATATTGCAAGAAAGTCCCAAATATGTTTATTCATATGAAAGGTCCAAGTTAATAACTATCCTCAATAAGAGGAGGTTTACATACTGACGATGCACAGGGAATACCTACCTACCTTGAACGAAATTCTAACGAGTCGGTGTTCAACAGCCCACTAAATGAGTAGGGGTAGAGGAAACACAAACCTTTTTCATGCCATCGGAACGAAAATTGTATTATTATTATAATCAAGGGGGAAGCGCTAAACATGTAAGATTATACAGCGCCTGAGGGGAGGATGTGGAAGGTACTCAGGTTTAATTTAGGGAACTGGAGAACAGATCCAATTCCCTAGAACAAGAGCCCCTCACCAGCATCAAGGAACCTTCCTTGAGGGGTCGGAACGAAAAGGAACACGTGAAAGACTTGGAAGTAATTATGTCAGCTGACTTTTTTTTAAAAGAACACAATAAGACTACCTGGAGGTTATTCCGGGGATCAACGCTCCCGCGGCCCGGTCCATGACCAGGCCTCCCGGTGGATCAGGACCTATCAACCAGGCTGTTACTGCTGGCCGCACGCAGTCCAACGTACGAGCCACAGCCCGGCTGATCCGGCACTGACTTGAGGTATCTGTCCAGCTCTCTCTTGAAGGCAGCCAGGGGTTTATTGGCAATTCCCCTAATGCTTGATGGGAGGGTGATGAACAGTCTTGGGCCCTGACACTTATGGTGTTTTCTCTTGGTGTACCAATGGCGCCCCTACTTTTAATTGGGGGTATTTTGCATCACCTGCCCTGTCTTTTACTTTCGTAGGGAGTGATTTCTGTGTGCAGATTCGGAACCATTCCTTCCAGGATTTTCCAAGTGTAGATTATGATTATATATATATATATATATATATATATATATATATATATATATATATATATATATATATATATATATATATATATATATATATATATATCGTGTGTTCCAACGAGTACAAGTCAAGTGCTTCCAAGTGTTCCCAGTAGTTAAGGTGCTTGACAGAACTTATACGTGCAGTAAAGGATCTCTGTACGCTCTCTAGATCTGCAATTTCACCTGCTTTGAATGGAGATGTAAATGTACAGCGGTATTCCAGCCTAGAGAGAACAAGTGATTTGAAAAGGATCATCACTGGCTTGGCATCTCTCGTTTTGAACGTTCTCATTATCCATCCTATCATTTTCTTTGCACTTGTGATCGTGGCACTGTTGTGATCCTTGAAAGTGAGATCCTCAAACATTACTACTCCCAGGTCCCTTACATTATTTTTCCGCTCTATTGTATGGCCAGAGTTTGTAGTATACTGTGTTCTAGTTATTATCTCCTCCAGTTTTCCATAACGGAGTAGTTGGAATTTGTCCTCATTGAACATCTTATTGTTTGCCGTTGCCCACTGGAAAACTTTGTTTATATCTTCTTGGAAGTTAACCGCGTCCTCAGCAGATGACGGCCTCATGCAGATCCTAGTATCATCCGCAAAGGATGATACGGTGCTGTGGTGTATATCTCTGTCTATGTTTGATATGAGGATGAGGAATAAGATGGGGGCGAGTACTGTGCCTTGTGGAACAGAGCTCTTCACTATGGCAGCCTCCGATTTAACTCTGTTGACCACTACTCTTTGTGTTCGATTTGTTAGAAGTTGAAGATCCATCTCCCCACTTTCCCAGTTATTCCTTTAGCACGTATTTTGTGCGCTATTACGCCATGATCGCATTTGTCAAACGCTTTTGCAAAGTCTGTGTATATTACATCTGCATTCTGATTTTCTTCCAGTGCATCCAAGGCCATGTCATAGTGATCCAGTAGTTGTGAGAGGCAGGAGCGACCTGCCCTTAACCCATGTTGACCTGGATTTTGCTGATTTTTATGATGTGGGACGTCAGAGCTATTGGTCTATAGTTCTTAGCTAATGCTTTGCTGCCACCTTTATGGAGTGGGGCTATATCCGTTGTTTTAAGTGACTGTGGAATTTCACCCATGTCCAAGCTCCTCCTCCATAGTGTACTTAGGGCACGCGAGAGGGGTTTCTTGCAGTTCTTAATGAATACAGAGTTCCACGAGTCTGGGCCTGGGGCATGGGCATGGGCATATTGTCAATGGCTTTTTCGAAGTCTATCGGAGTTAGGGTAATGTCGGAAATTTGGCATACATTTATGGAGTTATGAGGCTCAATCATGAAGAAATCATTTAGGTCGTCGATCCTCAGACTGATTAGTGGCTCACTAAACACAGAGTCGTACTGGGATTTCAGTATTTCACTCATTTCCTTGTTGTCATCTGTGTAAGTCCCATCCTGTCTGAGTAAGGGCCCGATACTAGATGTTGTATTTGCCTTGTTTTTGGCATATGAAAAGAAATATTTCGAATTTCTTTCAATTTCACTAATAGTTTTAAGCTCCTCCTGTCTCTCATGGTTCCTGTAAGTCATTTAACTTAAGTTCGATAGTTTCCACTTCCCTGGTCAGCTCCTCCTTTCGTGTATCAGATATTCTAGCACTCCTGAGGAGCTCAGTGACTCTTCGTTCTTCTGTAGAGGGAGCGTCTTTCTCTCCAGTTTACTCCTGCTCTTCTTCTTTCTTAGGGGAATATGCTTAGAACATGCTTCAGCTGCCAGGAAGTTGATCCTTTCAAGGCACTGGTTTGGATCCCTTTCATATAAGATATCTTCCCAACATGTTTCATTTAGGACATGGTTTGCCTGGTCCCAGTTGATGTTCTTGTTGAAGTTGTATTTTGTGAAGACACCTTCACAGGCACATGCATTCTGCTGATCAGGACCCCTATGCATGTACATCTGGACTTCGATTAGGTTGTGATCGGAATTAGTTGTTTTTGATATTCTTATGTCTCTTATCAGGTCCTCATTATTTGTGAAGATAAGGTCAAGTGTGTTTTCTAGTCTTGTTGGCTCCACTATCTGCTGGCTTAATGTGTGTTTTTCGCAGAGACTTAGTAGCTCATGTGTGTGTGACCTTTCATCTGCGCTACCTCCGGGGATTGTTTCAGCTATAACATTATTCGCTACATTCTTCCATTTTGTATGCCTTAGGTTGAAATCACCAAGCAGTAAGATGTTTGGGGATGGAGCAGGAAGGCTTTCCAGACAGTAATCAATTTTCAGTAGCTGTTCCTTGAACTGCTGGGAGGTTGCATCTGGTGGCTTATATACAACCAAAATGACTAGGTTTTGGTTCTCGATCTTTACTGATAGAACTTCAACTGCCTCATTTGTGGTGTTCAGCAACTCCGTGCAGATGAGGGACTCTGATATACAGGCCAACCCCCCCCCCCCCTTATTTCCTGTTCTTTCTGTCGCATCTAAAAAGGTTGTAACCACTTATCCATATTTCACTGTCAAAGTAATCTTTTGTGCGAGTCTCTGTGAAGGCTGCGAACATTGCATTAGACTCCTCTAGAAGTCCACTGATAAAAGGTATTTTGTTGGTGGATGGCGTTAAGGCCCTGTATATTAGCAAATATGAACGAGGTTGTATTCTGTGTTTGTTGGGGGGATTTTGTTATTAGCATCAGTAGTTGTAGTTCTGGAGGGCCATGTGTGGCCACTGGCTGCGCCTCCAGTCCAACAAGGCTCCAAGGTGGTGGACTATTTTTGTTATTTGCTAAGGTAACGACAGCCAGGATGATGGGGTGAATAATGAGAACATTCAAAACAAGGGAAATAGTATTAATGGTGACACTTCAAATCGCTTGAGCCCTCTCATTTGGAATAGTACTGTGCTGACGGCCCCGTGAAATACCAGCTGGAAGCTGAAACAGATACAACGATCGTTAACGGCTCGCACAGAGCCAATAAATCATTTATATTACTGGGAACGCCTTAAAATCCTAAATATGTACTCAATGGACCGGAGAAGAGAGACAATATATACCTGGAATGTATTAGAGGGCCTTGTCCCAAATCTGTACACTGCCATAACACAATGGAGTGACAGATATGGGAGGGGCAAAATAAAACCAGTGAAAAGCAGGGTCACCGTGGGCATTCATGGTCCCAGACTATTCAGCATCTTCAGAGAAAACTGGAGTATTTTAACCAGGTGCCAGATCAACCAGGCTCCGGTGGATATGTGGGTCAGCAGGCCATCAGCAGCAACAGCCAGGTTGACCAGGCAAGCCTGGCCCAAGGCCGGACTCTGGGAGTAGAGAAACTCTTGGAACTCATCAAAGGTAAATATCCATCATCGGAGGGGATAACCAAAAAAAAATGCTAGGAGACAAAGAAGATGGGAAGGAAGGGGGAAGTATTTTAACTACATTTCTATAGAAACAATGTAGATTTATCGTTGCAATAGCTTCGCGACAATCATCCTTAAATACCTGTGACTGGTTTCGAGTGTTTCCTACTCTGGCAGCCCGGCCTGAGGCCAGGTTTTTGACAACTGCCCGGTCAACCAGTGTTGCTAGTTGACGAGCAACAGCGTGGTTGTATACTACTTTTAATATGATACATGATGTTGCTGTTGGAGACCCGCTGTCCCACACATCAACCACAACTCATCATGAAATAAACTGTACTTGACGTGTACTAAGCAGCACCCACTAAATGTTAAGCTGATCTACGATACAGTAACTTGGGAAGGGCTAAGCTGCTTTACTACATTAATTAAAGGACTTACCACCAGAGTAGTTTGGTAAAAAAAAAATGCACATCGTATTCACAGTTACACAAAACACAACAATCAGCACACGCGCGGCCGCGCGCTCACACAAATGCACATATTCATCCAAGTAATAATAAAATCTTTATTTACTACAAGTACATGTATAAGGTATACAGTCCTAGCTGACATCAATGACATACTACTATATAGAAAACCCCTTATTATGCTGAGCATTTCGGGCAAATTATGTCAGTGTTCCAGGATGCGACCCACACCAGTCCACTAACACCCAGGTACCCATTTACTGATGGGTGAACATACACAACAGGTGTGATGAATGGTTTGAAAAACCGACAAGTTGAAGATTGAGACACTTATGCAGCATATGGGAATCTTTATTCAGGAAACGTTTCGCCACACAGTGGCGTCATCAGTCCAATACAAAGAGGAAGGCGTAAGGAGAGGAGGAGAATGAGGTAATCAGTCCCTCAGCCTAAGTGTCTCAATCTTCAACTTGTCGGTTTTTCAAACCATTCATCACAACTGTCAGACACTGCAGCATCATGGGATCTTGTTACAAAGAATTCTTCAACACTTATTCAACCTTTGGACGAAGACCTACTTCGACTAGTGGATGGTACCACTATGACCCCGCCTCCGCCTGCTTCACCTCACCTCACTACAGTATATAAGCCACGTCTACGGCCCTATGCTGTACATTCTACAAGATTGATGGACTGAACACATCGACTCCAGGCTGAGGGACTGATTACCTCATACTCCTCCTCTCCTTACGCCTTCCTCTTTGTATTGGACTGATGAAGCCACTGTGTGGCGAAACGTTTCCTGAATAAAGATTCCCATATGCTGCATAAGTGTCTCAATCTTCAACAACAGGTGTAAAGAAACAAGCCCAATGTTTCTACCCTGGATGGGAATCGAACCCAGACCCTCGAAGTGTGAAGCGAGAGCTTTGCCACCAGGCTAAATTAGAGAATCATTACAGTACGCCTACTGACCTTTGCTAGATATGCCTTACCCTTGATTGGTGTTGATTTCACTTGTGTAAATGAAGTGCTGTGTATATATGGTGCTGCAGTATCATGTTTTTATTCTAATCCAGTGGGTTAAGAATTTAGGGTAACTCAAGAAAACAAGCAGTGTGGCTTATTTATATTATGGCTCTTTCCCATGGCAATCACCTAAATCTTAGGTATCTATTTACTGCTAAGAAACAGGGCCAGCAGATGTAATGGGTCTTGTCTATGTACCTTGCCTCTCCTTTTTGTTAGTGTGACTGTGTAATGTTACTTGTAGGTTCGCTGGTGCTGTCCCGGCCCGGGTTTCCTCCAGATGGTGACCCGGCTTGACTGTGTATGAGAGTTGGTGCTGACGAGGTGCTGGTGGTGCGTTGATCCCCACGATGGTATGAGTATCTATCAAGCTCTTATCAGTGGAAACAGATGAGCGCCTCGTCATATTTATCCTAGAGAAACGGTTATAGAGCCAGGAAGTCTGGCTGAAATGTCAAGAGAAACAAGTCGTCAGCCACTCATTACTTGTCTGACAAGAAAGGGATCGCCAGTCAATTATAATGTTCAAACCAGTGAGGTGGAGGTTTAATAGAGGTCAGGCATGTGTGAGTGTTGTTTGGAGGGGTGGGGGGTGTTTAGCGCGCTGAGTCAGGTCAGCCAACCATCACCTCATGCTCCTTTCCTCTCATTTGCCAACTCACCGTCACAACCACTGCTGGGAACGTTACACTTACCAACCCATCCTCGCACTACGAGTGATACTTTAGTAGATTTGAACGTTTGTTGGTTAAGCACTGCCACCTTGTTTTTGTTAATTTCCTTATTTTTTTTTACTTAGATATAAGCTTTTAGAGGTAACTACACGGATAAGGTATATATAAGCTTAGAGTGAGGTGTAATACTAGTGGTAGTAGCAGTAATATAGAACAATCAACTTGCGCATGAGTAAAACGTTATAAAAGCTAGAATGTTTAGTTTTTCTTCTGTCTGTTATGAATTATTTAGTTTTTCTTCTGTCTGTTATGAATTATTTAGTTTTTCTTCTGCCTGTTATGCATCCTTTAGTTTTTCTTCTGTTATGCATCCTCTAGTTTTTCTTCTGTTATGCATCCTCTAGTTTTTCTTCTGTTATGCATCCTTTAATTTTTCTTCTGTCTGTTACGCATTCTTTAGTTTTGTATATCGGTAATTTCTTGGTGTATATTTTTGTCCTTTTGTTGTGGTATTTCCAGTTTATTAATAAGTTCTGCAACCTTTTTCCTTCTCTGTTTTCTATATTTAACTATTGTGAGTGACCTACTTCAAGCTTTTTTCCCCCACTGCCATCGCATTGGTGGGAAAGCGCTAAACTCGTACAGGTCATACTAGAATTGGAAGAATGGGATCAAAAGCCTCTCGCCGGTATCAAGTAACCTCTCCTGATGGGACTTTTGCAGTCAACTTTTCTGTTCAGTGGTTTGGGCTGAGTGCTCATTATTGTTCCCAGTCAATTCTAGGTTAAGATGAATTTACTAAACATTCCCTCACGTTGATTAGTTCTTGGGTTTCCCGATCATACTTGTTTGCACTTCAGCGCGCATTCAGTGTATTGTGCATGCTTATCAATGATAGAATATACTGACAAGTCTACAGATAAATGGTTCAGGGAACCGACAGGTTGATAAATTAAACACATGTGCAACACTTGGGTATCTTTAACATGGAAACGTTCCGCTACACAGTGGCTTCCTCAGTCCAAGACTGGTAATACAATGGTCGAGTATACTGACAGTATGTGAATAAGACACACAATGCATGTTACGGCATTTTTATTGTGAAGAATAAAATGTCATAACCCACACTGTCTTATTTATACACTGAGAAGAATATGAATAAGATACTACTGAGTTTATGGTATTTTACTAAATTGATGAAGTTCGTGGCGCATGAAGCGTCCTCTCAAAATGCCAAAAAAAAAACAGCATTTTGTGTCTTTTGACATGTACTGTGCTTGAGACTGTTGTTTCTGGTGACTTCCTCAGTATTCGTAAAGGTCAAGTCAAGCGCATTTTTACTTTCTAGTGAGTGCTGCTATCTGTTGGGTCAATGCAAACTTCACACAGCGATGACCTGACTTCAAAAGTGAAATGACTGCACAGTGAATTACCTGAGTACAGCTGATCATCCGGCTTCAACAGTAGGTGACACGACTTCACAGGTGACTGACTTAAATAGGTCACTTAACTTTAACAGGTACACATATCAATAGATGACATGACTTTAATTAATGACAAGATTCCAATGGGTAACACAATTTCAACAGACGACACATCTTCAATACATAACCGCGCTCCAATACTGAATAACGTGCCCTAACTTCACAGATGACACAGATTACATGTGAACTGACTTCACTGGGTTATTTAAATCAAGGGGAAACGCTAACCCCCCGGGGAGTCATAGAGTCTGGAAATGGAAGGAAATCAGGTGGTTTGATCCAATGGTCATGGAAGCTCCAATTTCCTGGATAAGAATCCTTCCATCGACACCGATTAACCTCATCTCTTGAAGGTCGACTTGTATATAAAAAAAAATATTTCATAGGTGAACTGACTTCTCAGGCAATATTCAGACTGTATCGTGTCTTGCAGATGTACACGGGAGTAGTGAGGCTAGATATGCGATTCTTACAGGTGTACAGTGATACATAGCACTGTATGTGATGAATGGTTTGAAAAACCGACAAGTTGAAGATTGAGACACTTATGCAGCATATGGGAAACTTTATTCAGGAAACGTTTCGCCACACAGTGGCTTCATCAGTCCAATACAAAGAGGAAGGCGTAAGGAGAGGAGCAGTATGAGGTAATCAGTCCCTCAACCTGGAGTCGATGTGTTCAGTCCATCAATCTTGTAGAATGTACGCCACTGTGTGGCGAAACGTTTCCTGAATAAAGTTTCCCATATGCTGCATAAGTGTCTCTATCTTCAACTTGTCGGTTTTTCAAACCATTCATCACAAGTGTCAGACACTGCAGCATCATGGGGTCTTGTTACAAAGAATTCTTCAACACTTGTTCAACCTTTGGACGAAGACCTACTTCGACTAGTGGATGGTACCACTATGACCCCGCCTCCGCCTGCTTCACCTCACCTCACTACAGTATATAAGCCACGTCTACGGTCTATGCTGTACATTCTACAAGATTGATGGACTGAACACATCGACTCCAGGTTGAGGGACTGATTACCTCATACTCCTCCTCTCCTTACGCCTTCCTCTTTGTATTGGACTGATGAAGCCACTGTGTGGCGAAACGTTTCCTGAATAAAGTTTCCCATATGCTGCATAAGTGTCTCAATATAGCACTGTATGTTTACAATTTTTCACAGGAGTACAGCAAGCTCTCAGTGTGAACTGACTTCACAGGAGATTGACTTAGGTGAACTTCACAGGAGATTGACTTAAGTGAACTGACTTCAACGGGTTATTATTCTCTGCCACGTCGTCAATATCACGGTCATCCTCCAGTGTCTCTCATAGAAAGTGAAGATGATGACTTCAACACCAAATGACTTGGCATCATAGGCGACCCAACTTAACAAGTGATCTGACTTTCAATTCCTGGTTTAAGATAACTTGGCTTCATTAGTTCACCTACCTTCATAGGCTGGCTGTTAAATTTATACAAACACCAGAACCGTTTGGCTATTCAGAGCTTATAAACATTAAGTTTTCAACACTATCATAATGTTAGTAAAATTGCCAGCAATATGTTAGCTAAAAGGACACAAGTGCAACTAATGAGACATTTTATTGTGGCAACGTTTCGCTGTTCTGTCTTCAAATTATGTCCCGGAATTTGTACTGATAAAGCCACTGGATGGCGAAACGTCTACAATAAAGATATCCAGATGTTACACATGCGTCTTAATTTCATCTCAACGCTTCGCTCTCCAGGAGCTTAGGCAAGCTTGACAAAGCTCTGAAGAGCTGCGTCCGTTTAAACTAACAATTTGCTACTGGCGTCAACAATTCACTCTCATAGTACATAAATCATTGTCACAAAAAGTCAAATAATCCAAGGTGCTCATCCGCAGTCCATATCAATAACTCGTTTCGTATTAACGGCCATAAATGTCGGCAAATTTAGACAAAAGTAGAAATATCCCCACAATTTATGCTGAAAGAGCTACTGCGACCCTTCCCAGAAGAGGCCCCCCTACCCCTAGGCACAAACCATTCCAACGTCACCACTTCCGATCTTCAACCATTCTTTGTTAAATTAGACATGTGCAACTCTTGGGTATCTTCACTGAGGAAAAGTTTCGCCACACAGTGGCTTCATCAGTCCATAAGAAGGATAAACTTGAAGAACAGGAGGAGAATGAGGTAATCAGTCCCTCAACCTTGAGTCTATTCAAGATTGATGGACTGACCACATCGACTCAAGGTTGAGGGACTGATTACTTCATTCTCCTCCTGTTCTTCAAGTTTATCCTTCGTATGGACTGATGAAGCCAGTGTGTGGCGAAACGTTTCCTCAATGAAGATACCCAAGAGTTGCACATGTGTCTAATTTAACGTGTCGGTTCTTTGAACCATTCATCTACATTCTTCTTTGTATTGAAATAATGAAGCCACCGTGTGGCGAAACGCTTCCACAATAAAGATATACAAGTGATGCACATGTGTCTAATTTATCAACTTGTCAGTTCTTGGAACAATTTATCTACGTCAACACTATATTAGGATGACACAGTGTACGGGAAGTAACTTTATAGGTAGCATGACTTCAGCAGAGACTCGGAGTTTCCTTTCAAAGCCAAGTCTTACGTAGGCGTTGACGTACTCATGGCGTAGCTTTTTACTGGGATACTAGCATGTATGTCTTGCGCAAGAAAAACATACAATCAAAGGGTCGGTAGATTTGCATTGCCCAAGCGGGCTCTTCTAGCTACCTCTTGCATCTTCAGTGACGTGATATCTATAAACTGACTTCATAGCAGATTCAAGCTCAATGCAACTTTGATGAGTGACCTGATTTCATAAGTGGTTTGACTTTAATAAATAATTTGACATCAGTACGTGATGACTTTATGGGCGAACTGCACTCATAAATGAACTGACGTCCTAGGTAAACAGACGTGACTAGGGGAAATGACGTGACTTCAATTCATAGATTACGTTTCTTTAACAGCTACATCAGTGACTTGACTTCATAGCCTCTAACTAATGTGTGACTTCATATACGACACTTGAGTAGGTGAAATGATTTCATAAGAACATAAGAACATAAGAACGAAGGAACACTGCAGAAGGCCTACTGGCCCATGCGAGGCAGGTCCAAGTCTCCTACCGGCTTAAGCCAATGCACCCAACCTAGTCAGGTCAGGTCACATTGACTTAAGGGAGGAACACGGCAACCGACCTGTTAGCACAAGCTATCAGGTCTAACTCACACCCACCCACATCTACTCATGTATTTATCCAACCTATTTTTAAAGCTACACAACGTTCTGGCCTCTATAACGGTACTTGGGAGTTTGTTCCACTCATCCACAACTCTATTACCAAACCAGTACCTTCCTATATCCTTCCTGAATCTGAATTTTTCCAACTTAAAACCATTGCTGCGAGTCCTGTCTAGGCTAGATATTTTCAGCACACTATTTACATCCCCTTTATTTATTCCTGTCTTCCATTTATACACCTCAATCATATCCCCCCTAATTCTACGTCTTTCTAGAGAGTGCAGTTTCAGGGCCCTTAGTCTATCCTCATAGGGAAGGTTTCTGATACATGGGATCATCTTTGTCATCCTCCTTTGTACATTTTCCAGAGAATTTATATCCATTCTGTAATACGGTGACCAAAACTGTGCAGCATAATCTAAATGAGGCCTAACCAAGGATGTATAGAGTTGAAGAACAACCTGAGGACTCCTATTATTTATGCTTCTTGATATGAAGCCAAGGATTCTATTAGCTTTATTGCGAACACTTATGCACTGTTGTCTTGGTTTCAGATTACTGCTAACCAGAACTCCTAAATCTTTTTCGCAATCCGTAATATTAAGATCTACATTATTTAGTTTATATGTGGCATGGTTATTGTCCTGCCCAACATTTAGAACTTTGCATTTGTCTATATTAAACTGCATCTGCCACTTCTCCGACCACTGCATCAGTCTATTCAAATCTTCCTGGAGTGCTCGAATGTCCTCGTCAGAATGAATTCGACGGCCTATTTTGGTGTCATCGGCAAACTTGCCGATGTCGCTCTTTATGCCCTCATCTATGTCGTTTATGTAGATTGTGAACAGCAGGGGGCCCAACACTGACCCCTGTGGAACACCGCTCGTGACGCTTCCCCACTCTGATTTCTCCCCATTTATGCAAACTCTCTGCTGCCTATTTGTCAACCATGCCTCTATCCAGGAAAAAATTTCTCCTCCTATTCCATGTGCTTTAATTTTCCTCAATAGTCTCTGATGTGGGACCCTGTCAAAAGCCTTACTGAAGTCCATATACACAATATCATATTCATTACCATGATCTACCTCCTCAAATACCTTAGTGAAAAAAGTTAATAAATTCGTAAGGCAGGAACGCCCCTTTGTAAAACCATGCTGAGATTCGTTGATTAATTTATGCTTTTCAAGATGGCTACGAACTGCCTCGGCAATTATTGATTCCATAAATTTTCCCACTATGGAGGTTAGGCTTATTGGTCTATAGTTCGAAGCTAAGGACCTGTCACCTGTTTTGAAAATAGGTATCACATTTGCCATTTTCCACTTATCTGGCACCATGCCAGTTTGTAGTGATATGTTGAAAAGATTAGCCAAAGGTGTGCTAAGCTCCTCTTTACATTCCTTTAGAACCCTTGCATACAGTTCATCAGGGCCTGGGGATTTGTTAGGTTTTAATTTATCTATTTGCCTAAGGACCATGTCACTTGTGACCCTAATAGTGCACAGTTTATTATCGTCCTGTTCTACATAATTTATCATTACTGGAATATCGCTGGTATCCTCCTGTGTAAAAACTGAGAGGAAGTATGTGTTAAAAATTCTACACATTTCCTTATCACTGTCAGTGAGCTGACCCGAGGAACTTTTGAGTGGTCCTATCTTGTCCCTGATCTTACTTCTGTATACCTGAAAGAATCCTTTTGGGTTAGTCTTCGATTCTTTTGCAACTTTAACCTCATAATCTCTTTTTGCTTTTCTAATTCCCTTTTTTATTTCTCTCTTTAACTGAATATATCGATTTCTTAATTGCCCCTCTCCTCTTTTGATTTGCCTATATATGCCTCTCTTTTGACCAATCAGATATTTTAATCTATTGTTCATCCATTTAGGATCATTTTTGTTTGATCTGATTTCCCTATTTGGAACATAATTTGACTGAGCAGCTAGAACTATGCCCTGGAAAGCATCATATCGGCAACCATCACCACCTACCTGACCCTTAGTCAGGTCATTCCAGTTCAGCCCACCTAAGTAATTTTTCAGTCCTATGAAATCAGCCAAGCGAAAGTCAGGGACGGAGACTTGATTGCCATTATTAGGGGAATTCCATGATATATTAAAACTGAGTGATTTGTGATCACTCTCCCCAAGCTCATCATTAACCTCAAGATTATTAATTAGTGTTTCCCTACTGGCAAGAACCAAGTCAAGGAGGTTATTTCCCCTAGTTGGCTCTGTCACAAACTGTTTTAAAAAACAATCCTGGATCGTGTCAAGAAAGTCACCCGACTCTAAATTTCCTGTCAAATTGCTCCAGTCAATCTGTCTATAGTTGAAATCTCCCATTAGCACAACATTTTCGTATGTAGATGCCTTACGAATTTCGTCCCATAGAAGTTTACTGCACTCCCTATCAAGATTTGGGGCCCTGTAAATCACACCCAAAATTAGTTTTTCTCGGCCCTCGAGAAGCTGTAACCAAACAGATTCAGTGGCTGACGCTTCTAATTTAATATCTTGTCTAACACAATAATTTAAGTTGTCTCTGACATACATCGCTACTCCACCACCTTTCCTGTTGACCCTGTCAGTGTGGAATAATTTATAGCCTTGTATGTGACATTCAGAGGGCATCTCTCTATCTTTCAGATTGAGCCAGGTCTCTGTTATAGCAATAATATCTATGTTTCCTGCACTTGCAATTAATCTTAGCTCATCTATCTTATTTCTAACACTCCTGCTATTAGTATAGTAAACCTTAAGGGAGCTAGTCCCTTGCTGCCCTCTGCTGTCCCCCTTTGTTTGCTGACCTGTTCTATTGTCTTTATTTATAACTTCATGCTGAATGCCTTTTATACATTTACTTTTTCCAACCCTAGTGTTGCAACCTGCTTGTTTCCCACACACACCCATACCTCTATCTTCCATCAGTTTAAAATCATAGGCATTTCACCAATGGCCTTCTCAATCGAGTCTGCAAGTGCTACCACCCCTGCCCCAGAGAGATGTACCCCATCCCTTGCATACATATCATGTTTGCCATAAAAGTTGTTCCAGTTGTCAATGAATGGGATTGCAAGTTCCTTGCAGTATCTGTCTAGCCAGCAATTTACACCAATTGCCCTAGACAACCATTCATTTCCTACTCCCCTTCTAGGCAAGATGCTACATATGATTGGGATCCCTCCCTTAGACTTAATGAAATCTATAGCTGACCTGTACTTATCTAGCAGCTCTTCTTTCCTACCCTTCCCAATATCATTTCCACCAGCACTGAGACAGATAATGGGCTTGTTCCCATTACCTGACATGATATTATCCAGCCTGTTGACAATGTCCCCAACACCAGCTCCAGGGAAGCACACTCTATCTCTCATCTTCTTATTCCTATTACAAAAAGCACGGTCAATATATCTTACCTGAGAGTCACCAACCACAAGAATGCGCTCACCTTCATTAGCAGGGGCAGTAGTACCCTTACCTTCACTGGCCACTGAAGTACATTCATCCTGGAGAACAGAGAAGCGATTTCCTACCTTCAGATCTTCACTCTTAACTTTCCTTACTCTGATGCGCCTCCCATTACTGTGAACAACTCGCCACTTGTAGCAGGTGCTGGGCTGCACCTCACTGCTGGTAGCCGTTGCTACCTCCCCAACTACAGCCTCATCACAGCGAGAGACAGACTGCACCTCACTGCTAGAAGTCTCATTCCCCACAACTCCAGCCACCTCACACTCTCTCCCAGACCCATTGAGGTGGACCTTCAGCCTTCTAATCTCCTCCTGGAGAAGCAAGACCTCCTCCTTCAACTCTCCAACCTCAGTTTTTAAAACACTGCAGAAGCAAGCCATGCTTTGTAACCGTCCACGCTAATAGGTAACAGCCTCATGATATGACTAATAAATTACTTGTCTTACTTTACTGAAAAATAGTATGGTGATAAGATTATTATTATTATAATCAAAAAGAAGTGCTAAGCCACAAGGACTATACAGCGCTGCAGGGCAGGAAGGAAGCGAGGGCATCAGGTGGCAAAAGGGAGATGAATGAGTAATAGGTTACGGATAACAGCGGGGCAGTGGATGGTGAAAGGGTAAAGGGCAGCAAGAGACTGAACTAGAAAGGGCTGAGGGGAGTGCGAAAAGTATCATCAGAGTTTGTGGAGTAAATCAGTCGTTGTCAAGAAGTCAATGAGAGAGTCAGGATTAAAGGAGAGTCCATCAGCAAGAAGGGAAGGTAAAGAGAGAGTAGTAGAACGAAGACGACGTTGGAGGTAAATTCTGTGTGCTCGTTGATAGAGAGGGCAGTCTAACAGAATGTGGCTAATCGATACTGGAACTTGACACTGCTCACAGAGAGGAACAGGGTGCCTCTCCATGAGATACCCATGAGTAAGACGAGTGTGACCAATGCGAAGGCGGGAGAGAGTGGTCTCCCAACCTCGGCACTGATGACAAGAAGACGGCCAGTAACCTATGCTCGGTTTAATAGAATGAAGTTTGTTACCGAGCAGAGTTGACCAACGTTGTTGCCAACGGGTGCGAAGGTGGGTAGCTATTGCAGCAAAATAGTCCAGAAATGGAACACCTCGATAGGAAATTGGTAGGTCATGTACTGCTGACCGCGCAGCAGTGTCTGCCTGTTCATTGCCCTGTACGTCGACATGACCAGAGACCCAACAAAAAACAATATCTTTATGTTTGGTAGAGATACGGCGTAGCCAAAGTTGAATACGGAGAACTAGGGGATGAGATGTATCAAATTTTCGTATAGCCTGTAGAGCACTAAGGGAGTCTGAGACTACTACAAATGATGACACAGGCATAGATGTGATACGAATAAGTGCTGCAAGAATGGCATACAGTTTAGCAGTAAAAATGCTAGCTGAAGATAGTAAATGTCCCCGCACGACGCTGTCCGGAAACACTGCTGCGAATCCGACGCCGTCTGAAGACTTAGAGCCATCTGTGTACACAGCGGTGGCATGAGAATGGGAGTGGAAGTGATCAAGAAAAAGAGAGCGGGAAGCCACCGTAGGCAGTTGAGCTTTCGAGCAAAGGAGTGAGGAAGAACAGACCCGAACAGCTGGAACTTCCCAGGGGGGTAGGGAAAAGTGAGATGCTACATGAACATATAAAGGTGGTAACTGAAGGGAAGACAAGAGTGAATGTAGGCGAAGAGAAAAGGGACGGAGCAAACAGGGGCGGCGAACGAATAAAGAATGTCTACTAATATCAGTGACCATTCTATAAATGGAAGGATTGTGTAGATCGTGAGAGCGTACATAGCAGCGAAGGCAATGGGCATCACGGCGATCAGACAAGGATGGAACATTCGCTTCTGTATAGAGGCTCTCAACAGGGGAAGAGCGAAAAGCACCAAGGCACAAACGTAATCCTTGGTGATGGATAGAGTTAAGGCTAGAGAGAGTAGCAGGAGAGGCCGTGGAATAAATCTGGTCACCATAATCGAGTTTCGATAAAACGAAGGCTGAATGTAGGCGAAGCAGAGTTCGACGATCAGCTCCCCAGGAAAGATGAGCAAGGGTTTTAAGAAGGTTTAGCCGGCTGTGACAAGTTGCCTTCAGAGAGGTTATGTGAGGTTTCCAGGATAACCAACGGTCAAAGAGAAGGCCTAGAAACCTGACTGTATCACGTTCAGGGATACGGGAGCCATAGAGATACAAAGGATGATCGGAGATAACAGAGCGTCTAGTGAAAGTAATTTGGTGAGTTTTGGTACTTGAAAATTTAAACCCATGCGTGGTGGCCCAAGTGGAAACACGGTCGACCGCATGCTGGAGAGAAACTGCAATAAGATGACAGTCAGCGCCTGCACAAGCAATAGCGAAGTCATCAACATAGAGTGATGACCAAATATTGGGTGGAAGAACAGAGGCCAAATCATTTATAGCAAGGAGAAAAAGTGTTGTGCTTAGAACACATCCCTGAGGGACACCTTCAGCTTGGACGAAGTCCGGGGAAAGAACATTATTGACTCGAACACGGAAATGTCTGTCAGTTAAAAAGTTTGTAGATGAATGGTTCAGAGAACCGACATGTTGATAAATTAGACACATGTGCAACTCTTGGGTATCTTTATTGAGATACCCAAGAGTTGCACATGTGTCTAATTTATCAGTTAAAAAGTTCTTAAGGAAGGATGGTAGATTGCCTCGAAGGCCTAAGGAATGGGCCTGGGCCAAAATATTATACCTCCAAGTTGTGTCATATGCCTTCTCAAGGTCAAAAAATATGGCAATAACTGAGTGATTATTCGCAAAGGCATTACGAACATACTTATCCAAGCGTAGTAAGGGGTCTATGGTAGAACGACCCTTACGAAAGCCATATTGACTAGCGGAGAGACTGTTGTGTGTCTCTAAATACCACATTAAACGTTGAAACGAGACGTTCCATCACTTTGCAAACTGCACTAGTAAGAGCGATGGGGCGATAGTGGGAGGCATCATGTCCTGTAGTACCCGGTTTGCAGAAAGGGAGAACAATGGCAGATTTCCACAGCTGGGGAAGAACTCCTTGTGCCCAAATAAGATTGAAGAGGTGTAAGAGGGCTGACCGATGTAAATGTTGTAACATACGAATATGAATGTCGTCAGGCCCAGCTGCCGATGATCGGCAAGCTGAGAGCGTTGCCTCCAGTTCTTGAAGTGTAAAAGGCACATTATACTGTTCTTCTCTGAGAGAAGAAAAGTCCAAGGGTACTAACTCTCTGGCAGACTTTGAGGAAAGAAACGAGGGGCATAGATGGAGCCCTCGGGAAATACGGACCAGATGTGTGCCAAGTTCAATGGCAACGTCGAGAGGGTTTGCTACATCAACACCAGCGACCCGTAGAACAGGAGCCGGGTCAGGAGAGTATTTACCACTCAATTTCCTCACTTTTTTTCCAGACTGCACTCATAGAAGAAGCAGAGGTGATGGTGGAAACATAGTCTCGCCAACAAGTGTGTTTAGCTTCACGGATGACACGGCGAGCAATCGCACACTTCTGCTTAAAATCAAGAAGTCTCTCAGCGGTTCTATTGTACCGGTACCTGCCCCATGCAGCACGTTTCAAACGTACTGCACGAGCACAAGCAGGAGACCACCAAGGCACGCACTTCTGAGAATGCCTGCCTGAGGTTTGGGGTATAGAATGAGAAGCTGCGGTATAAACTGACATCGAGAAGATGTGTAGGAGCTCATCAATGGAGGATGAAGAAGGAACCTCACTAAAAGCAGTGAGGTGTGAGTCAAGATCCCAATTTGCCCGATCAAATTGCCAGCGAGGGCTACGGAAGGTGGTGAATAGGAAGGAGAAGTAAGAATGATCGGAAAATGATCGCTGTCATGTAAGTCTGGTAGAAAAGACCAGGTGAAGTCTAGTGCAGTGGAGGAAGAGCAGACTGATAGATCGATGCAAGAGAGAGTATGAGTACGAGGATCAAAATGGGTGGGAGTACCCATATTTAAAACATGGAGGGGGTGAGAGGCGAGAAAAGCCTCCAACTGAATGCCACGTGAGTCACAATGAGACCCCCCCCCCAGAGGAAATGGTGGGCATTAAAATCACCAAGTAACAGAAGTGGTGGTGGTAAGGATGAAACAAGAAAAGCAAAGTCTGGGATAGAAAATGCTCGAGAAGGAGAGAGATATAAAGAACATATTGTAAACCACTTATTCAAGTGGATACGGGCTGCAGTGTAATGCAGCGAGGTATGGACAAATAGTTGACAGTACGGAATATCATTGCGTAGAAGAAGGGCACTTTCATTAAAGGTCCCATCTGAGAAAGGATCCGAAGAATACAATAAATTATAGCCTGAGATAGGTTGGAAAACAGCCGAGTGTAATTTTGGTTCTTGTAAGCAAGCACCAACAGAGGAAAACCTGGAAAGCAACATCTGAAGCTCACCCCGATTACCCGAGGCCGCGGATATTCCACTGTAAATAGGCCATGATTGGCGATGAAGAAAATATCAGGAATCTGTAGGTAAAGGCACCTACGGACTAGAGGGGTTAGAAAAGTCAACATGTGGTGGCATTGGAAGACGTTCAAGTAGCGAAGGAACGGAGCGTTGCAAAGAATGGGGTTGTGAAGATGGAGGAGAGGGAAGAGAAGGAACAGGAAGTGAATCAGTGTCCATTGAAGGTTTAGTCTCTGCAATATATTCTGAAATGGCTTCAAGTGTTTCTGAATTCAAAGATGTATGGGAGACCATATTGGAGATAGAAGGAGGAGGGTGAGTAAAGATTGGGACAGTAATGGACTGTACCAAAGTCCAGGGGGAGGGAAGAGTGTAAGGGACTGGAGATGAAGTGTGGGGGGGGGGGACAGAAGAGGCAGAAACCTGGGAGGTGGCAGAAGAGGGAGAAACTTGGGAGGGGACGGGGGTGGAAGGCATAGTACGAGGAGGAGGGTGAATCTCCACACTTGTAATAGAGCCAGAGAGAGGGGAAGAACTAGGTACAGAGACTGGAAAGGTAAAGTGTGGAGGTGGAAGGGAAGGAAGGGGCAAAGAAGATTTGAGCAATGTGGATTTTTTGGACTTCTGAGTAGAGGGGCGATTGGTATTAGGTGTCGTACGAGGTCTTGTCGATACTGGGGCTTGTGAGGAAGGATGCGAAGATGTGAGAACAGACTGAGTTGTAGTCGGGACGTCAGAGCCAAGGACAGCAAAAGGATTAGATGCCGTAGTGGCTATGGGAGGGGTAACAACAGAGGAGGCTGCAGAAGATGGGACCCCAGAAGTGGGGGGATGTTTGGAAACACGAGAATAAGAAACACGGGGTAGTCTCCCTTGGAGGCGGAGATGAGTAACTGCCATAGCATAAGGGAGACCTTCTGCCTCTTTGAGGCAACGGATTTCACGTTCATTTAAGTAGACCTGGCAATGGCAGGAGTACGAAGGGTGAGCTTCATTACAATTAAGGCAAGATGGAGGTTGACTGCAAGATGTATTAGAATGGTCGTCGGCACCACAGACTGGGCATTCGGCCATAGATCTGCAATATTTCGCTGGGTGACCAAAACGCCAGCAATTTCTACATTGTTGAGGTGTAGGTATCACCTTTCGAACTTGTAACCGATGTCCCGCGACATATACAGAGGACGGGAGTTCTCGGCTGTCAAAAGTTAAACGAGCCACATTGCAAGGGTAACGTCTCCGCCCCCGGGCAGGAAGGACATAAGTGTCTACTTTGAGGATTGGGAGATCCTGGAGTGCCAGCTGTTCAAAAATGTCATTGCCACATGACTGGAAATTCTGTTGGACTATGGTATGGGGCAGAATGACAGTACCACTACAAGAATTGAGAGAAAGATGTTTTTCAATAGTGATAGGAGTAGTATCGATATTCGAAAGGAGAGAAAGATCACGAGCTTGGGTAGCATTCTGGACAGTGACGATGCGCATACCGCTCTTGAGAGCATGAAATGAAATATCTCTACCAACATGACGCAGGAGCGCTTTGCCAATACTATGGTCAGAAAGGTAGGCAGAAGAAGAAGTCGGTCTTAAAGTAAAGAATTTAGTCCATTGTGTGGTCCGAAACTGAGCGTGGAGAGGGAGTGCTTGACGTGTCGGTTTTTTCTGAGTAGAATGGGAAGGTAACGAAGGAGCATCATCAGGAGATTGACGTTGGCATTTAGGAGTAGGACCAGAGTTGGTCCGGCGTGAAATGGGCGGGCGATTCGAAAATTGCCGTACCGTAGAGGGAGAAGCCGGAAGCATAGTCAAAGGAGAGCGGAGTTCAGACAAATCAAAGGAGTCAGTCGAAGCCCCGGTACCTGAAGCGGGTGTGGAAACAGCACCAGCAAGAGGTACAGGGGCATCAGGAGTGTCCGAAGAGTGGTCTAAACACAAGGCAGGGTCAGAATGGGGTGCGGTATCAAGAAGGGGCCCGGGATGGTTAGGTTACTCCTTTGCTTTTTGTTTTTAAGAAAAAAAAGAAAGAAGAAAAATAAAAATAAAAAAAAAAGAATAAAAAAAGGGGGGAGCGGGGAGGAATAGTTCCCAGGAGGAATGAAAGGGCCGGAAATCTCCCTCCGCGCCCAAGAGGACCTCAACACCGCTAGTAGCGCAGATGCAGCATGGAACCCGTGCCATACCCTACCCTTCATGCCAGTAAACCAGCAATCCGGGATAGCAACCTCACATCTGCCGAGCTACCTCGGTGGACAAAAGAGAGGGCGGCCGGATATCCGCCACAAAGCATACCTCCTTCGGCCACCACCCCCGGAATCCGAAAGGTGGCTTCCAGAGATACACCCGTCGCCTGAAAGACACCCAAAGCTACTCCGGGATACCGGAGAGGGATCGGGACATCCCCAGGCAATCCAGATTCCACGGCAAACTACGCCACCGCCAAGAACCTCAACGGAATGGGATGGACCCCGGTGTCCTTTCCCCTACCTAGGAACTAGCGCGCCTGTGGGAGAAATCCCAAAGGCCAAAAAGAGGAAGGGCAAAAGGGAGGGGTGAGGAGGAGGAGGAGGAGGAATGGAAAAAGGGGAGGATGGGATAGGGGAGGGGAGAATGGGGGGTAATTAGGTTCAGTCTGAGGAAGAAGACCGACAGGGCTAATTCCTCAGACCAAGAGCCTCTTCACCACGCCAAGGAGCCCCCCTTGAAGAGGATGGTGATAAGAACATACCATTTTTCTGTAAGGTAAAACAAGTAACTTATTACAGTCACATCACTTATGAGGCTGTTGCCTATGAAGTCATATTGACTTCACTCTTGAGAGATGTAGAATGAGGGGAGATATCAATGAGGTATATAAGTGGAAGACAGGCATAAAGGCACTATAAATAAAGTACTGCCAAGAAGGGTCATGCTGTGTTCCTCTATTCTTATGTGGAAAAAGACTTATGTACAGTGACAAGAACCACTCTTCCTTGTTACCTCCAATCTTATGTTGTTAGTACTCTGCGATACGGAGACCAGAACTGCACAATTATATCTATTATGAAGAGCCTTAAAAAAAAGTTTTGGAGATATACGTCTAAATGTTTCTGTTCGCGTGTGTTATTAATTATATTAGTTTAACTATCATCATAAGAGCGAAGCAGCATAAATATGAAAGCAATTGGTACAAGCCAGTAACCCCGAGAGGATATCCGGGCATACTTTTTAGTACAAGAATGAGTAAGTTGTAAGGCATTGCTAGCGTGCAGTATTGTATGTGGCTTACCGTTTTCATTGTCATTCTGCTCGCTAGTCCTTAATATGTGCACAAATGCGTTAAAGCAAATTGGACACTTGCCGCTCATTGAAATATCACAGAGGGGAAGAAATTAGAATGGGGGGCAGTCACCGGTGTCGCTCACCTGCCTCGATATGGGTCCAGGCTATAACTAAACTTAGTTTCATTTCAAATTTGTAAGTTAATTGCGTGCTGTTCCAACTATGGTACTATGACTTATTCTTTTTCTGCTAACTAGCATCGGTCAGCCTTATAACATTATATATTTTTGGACATGTACGTCAAACTGGTGGGGAGGCGTGGGGCTTCCCTTTCATTGACCGTCTTCCCACTGGTTCTAGGACTCGTGTTCAGAGGGCATCACACACCTGTGGCTGGTTTCCGGAACTGCAATATTATTATTATTATTATTATTATTTAGGAGGAAGTTCCTGGGAGGAAATTAGGTTCGATTCAAGGAGGGGAAGTAAAGTTTAATTCCTTGAATCAAAAGCCCCTCACTGGTAGTGGATTAAAAAAAAAAACAGCGGGCGTCAGTCTCCTTGACACATACATTTGTCAGTACTATATTTTGTAGGAACTCTACTCTTGAAGCCCGGTCTAATGACAGACTTTTGTTAACTACCTGGTCAACCAAGCTGTGACTGCCATCACTACTTTATTGACATAACAGCAGAGATGCCTTATCAGACAGGTTACTGGGGCTAGCTGAACGAAGTCCAACAAGCACCACAGCCCAGCTGATCAGGCATTGACTTAAGAAACTTGTAAAGTTCTCTTTTGAAGATAGCCCGGGGTCTGTTGGTAATCCCCAATTTAGGAACATATGAACGTAGGAAAAAATGAGCACCGCGGAAGGCCTACTGGCCCATGCCAGGCAGGTCCAAGTCACCTATTGAACCAAGCCAGTCAGATCCAAGTCACATCCACTTAAGAAGGAAGAAGCACTCATCAGACCTACTGGTCTAAGCTTGTCAGGTCCAACTCACCCACTCATGTATCTGTCTAACCGATTTTTAAAACTACACAACGTTTTAGCTTCAACGGCCTTACTCAGGAGTTTGTTCCACTCATCCACAACTCTTTTTTACCAAACCAGTGCTATTCTATATTCTTTCTATATCTATTTTTTTTCCAACTTGAAACCATTGCTGCAAGGCCTGTCTTGTTTAGATATTTTAACACATCATTTACATACCCTTTATTTATTGTTTTCCATTTATACCCCTCAATTATATCCCCCAATTCTATGCCTTTCTAGAAAGTGCAGAAGGGAAGACGTTGAAAAGTCTTGATCCCGTCATACTTATTGAGTTTTCCCTTAGTATTCTCACTACATCCCTGCTTTTCATTGGGGATATTTTGCACCATCTGCCAAACATCTTACTTTCATGGGGAATGATTTGTGAGCAGATTTGTGGCCAATCCTGGAATTTAACAGGTGTAGATTCTCTCTCTAGCCTATGTTCCAAGGAGTAGAGATCAAGGGACTTCAAATGTTACCAGTAATTTAGATGCTTAATTGAATCTTTGCCGATGGTTAAGGTTCTCTGTACATTCTCCTGCCTTGAACGGAGGTGTTAGAAAACAACAGTACTCCAGCCTAGAGAGAATAAAGGACTTACAGAATAATATTAGCTTGGCTTCCCTTATTTTGAAGGTTTTAGTTATCCAGTGTATCATTTTCTTACGTCTGCAATAGTGACACTTATCTTTGAAAGCGAGAGCTTCTGATATTATTATTCCAAGGTCTCTCGCATCAGACTTATGATCTATTGAGTTATTCAAGCTTGTTTCATACTCTGTTCCTCTTTATTTCTGCAATCTTTCCATAGCGAGTAACAGAGACTTGTCTTTACTGAACATCATACTGTTGTCAGTGGCCCTCCGGAAGAATCTGTTTTATATTATCCTCAATGCATGCCAGTCCCATACAGATTCTAGTATCGTCTACAAAGAATGATACTAAGGTGCTATGATTTATGCCTCTGTCTATGACAGATATGAGAATGAAGAGAACAGGGGCCAATACTGTGCCTTGGGAGATCAAGGCTTTTCACTATGACAATACTAATATTATTGGGAGAGTTATTTCTTATTAGCCTAATTTTTCTTTGGTTATTTATAGCCCAGGACAGCACTTCATTTTTATTATTTTTAAAGTAATATACCCTTTATTTTTAAATATTCACATTAATAAACACAAGTTTCTATTAAGTTTCTTTTTACTGTATTACGGGCTACACAGTACTGATCAAATCCACATACAGCATGTAGAGAAACTTGGCCTCAGGCCAGGCTGTGAGGGCAGAAACCCTCGAAACCAGTGAAATGTATGTGACAGGTATAATACAGAAGGCATTTATCTTTAACCATATATAGACAACAAACTTGTAATATAATGCCTGCTTTGATAACTATTTGCTTAAAATTTATTCAAAACACTGAAAATATGAACTTTGCAAAAAATAATTTAGCATTTACGTATACAGTGGACCCCCAACATTCAATAAATCCGACATTTGATGCATTTTAACGCAAAAATTTTGCCTCGACATTCGATCGAAAACCCGCTATTCGATGCGATTTGTATGAGACGTGTCCACGTGTGGCCTGAACCGACCCATGTGTGCCAGTGTTTACAAGCCAGGCAGTGTGCGCGCATCTAAGGATACATTCGGTACATTCCATATTATCATTGTTTTTGGTGCTTGTTTCTGCAAAGCAAGTCACCATGGGCCCCAAGAAAGCTTCTAGTGCCAATCCTTCGAGAAAAAAGGTGCTAATAACTATTGAAATGAAGAAAGAGATAATTGCAAAATACGAAAGTGGAGTGCGTGTGTTGGAGCTGGCCAGGTTGTATAGTAAACCCCAATCAACCATCTCTACTATAGTGAGTAGGAAAACGGCAATCAAGGAAGCTGTTGTTGCAAAAGGTGCAACTTTGTTTTCGAAACAGAGATCGCTAGTGTTAGAAGATATTGAGACTGTTATTGTTGTGGATAAATGAAAAACAGATAGCAGGAGATAGCATCTCTCAAGCGATCATTTGTGAAAAGGCTAGGCAGTTGCATGATGATATGGTAAAGAAATTGCCTGCAACAAGTGGTGATGTGAGTGAATTTACCTCAAGTCCTAATGGAAGGGGATTCCCCTTCTAAACACTAACACCATCCACACACTCCCCTCCTCCCAACCCATCAATCACCACCAGATCTTCATTAAAGGTAAGTGTCAATTATTCTATTGTTATTAATCTATTGTTATTGTAATTATTCTATTGCATTAAACTTAATATTTCATGTGGTAAATTTTTTTTTCATAATTTTGGGTGTCTTGCACGGATTAATTTGATTTCCATTTATTCTTATGGGGAAAATTAATTCGCCTTTTGATATTTTTGACATTCGATGAGCTCTCAGGAACGGATTAATATCGAATGTCGGGGTCCACTGTATATATATTTTTTAGTTATGTATATTTTTTTTTAAATAGATGTCTTAATGTGAATACAGCTCTGCACATTCTTTCTTTTGTTAAATTTGACCAAGTAAAACTTTTTAGCATTGTGTCTGTTTATTTTTTCACACATTTTGTCTTGAACCATACATAAAACCTTACTGAAGTTTGCATAAACAAAGCTGTACTCTTTATCATCGTTCTCAAGACCTTGAATTATTATAATCAAAAAGAAGTGCTAAACCACAAGGGGTCCAAGACCTTGAAAAGGGTCAATAAATTCTTATGGCAAGAATGACCCCCTGTAAAACAGTGTTTAGATTTGATGATCAAATTATGCCCTTCAAGGTGACTTCAATTGATCTGTCGTGCAAATGTATGTTTGAGTATTTACATCTATTATGTTCCAAAATTATATGCCTAAAATACTGATGAAAAAAATTTAAATGAAAGCTATTGATATGGATCCTCAACGAAACTGGTGAATACATAATACAATATCATGGTCCTTATCAAGACAGCACACATGAATGCATGAGTCATTATTAAAGTTGGTGGAATAGCCAATTTCTACTCATTTTCAGTATGGCATGCATATATATGCATAGATATATTACATATTGCCTTATTATTCTTAAGCTAGTCTTAAGTTTTCCCGAAATGCTTTGTATATAGTATAGGGGCTTTCGGCATTTATGTCCAAATGTCATTCTCCTTTGTACAAACATTGCAACATGCTGAAACATTATTATTATTATATATACATATATAATACTTATTTTTACTTTTTTTCTTTCTAAATAGTTCTTAGTTCTGTAATTTCATTTCCTTTCAAATTTAGGAAGCCTGATTTGAGACCAAGCCACAGGGAGTGATGATCCCTGGAAGTAGGCCCCATTAATAGATATAAACAGATAAAGTTTTTCAGTAACTCATACTAGAGTTTGGAAACTGCTTCTTGGAAGGGTGAAAGAACATAAAAGATCCATTGACATAGTCCAACTGGGCCATTTTGAGAAAACTCCTATTTACACCTAATTATTTGCATTCCTGTATCTGACTTATTTTTAAACCTTTCAAACATATTTTCTTCATTAGCATTTCAACCCATCTACAACTATTCAAACCAATACATAACTGAATTCTAAAAAAAAAAAAAAAAAAAAAAAAAAAAAAAAAAAAAAAAAAAAAAAAAAAAAAAAAAAAAAAAAAAAAAAAAAAAAAAAAAAAAAAAAAAAAAAAAAAAAAAATAATACACACACACACACACACACACACACACACACACACACACACACACACACACACACACACACACACACACACACACACACACACACACACACACACACACTGTTTCAGTATGACGAACTAAATAGAAGAAACACATGGCTCAAACTTAAACTTGAATTATAAAGCTTTTATAGCATACATTTTTTTTCAACACACATGCCATCTCCCACAGAAGCAGGGTGACCCAAAAAAGAAACACTTTCACCATCATTCACACAATCACTGTCTTTGCATACACATATGCTGCATATAGCAACTCAAAGCTATGCATCATAGGTACAAAACAAAAAAAAAAAGAATCAGCACTTATGTGAGAAACTACTGTACTGTATAGTGAACACTGCTGTATTAATCCAATTAGGTTTGCCAACATAAGTGTGTTACTAAAGCAAAAAATTTAAGTAGCTTTAAAAAAGAGAGAGAGAGGTGCTTAATTAAAGTTGGTATGAGCGAGTTGAATCTGCCTAGCATAGGCCATTAGGCCTGCTGCAATACTCCACTATTCTCTTCTTACTAGTAGTACTACTCAGAGTACACACAACAGCTCCATGTAAGATCTTGTACTCACATTCTAATTTTGGTATCTACACTGTTTTTAAAACTACAAAGAGTACCTCCTTCAATGCTTCTCAGCAGTTTGCTCTGTTCATCTGTGTGACTACTTCCAAAATCATTGCTTTTTTATACTACAGTATCTGTTCTAAAGCTGAATTTACCCAATATGAATAAACTTTTACAACAATAGACTTTCAATTAGTTGAAGATTTTATTTGAATCAAAATAAAAAGTTGCCTAACCCAAGCCATCAGTCCACTTTGTTTAAAATTTGAAGGGCTTATGAGCACTGTACTCCAGTGTTAACCCTTTCAGGGTCCGTCCCGTAGATCTACGGCTTTACGTTCAGGGTCCAAACCGTAGATCTACGTCATGAGCTCAGCTCACTCTGATAAACTGTGAGTGGTAAATTTGGGCCTAGATATGAGAGAATACATCTATGTGGTATGTGTGCACCACATAAAACAAATCCTGCAGCACACTGTGTATAATGAGAGAAAAAAAACTGAGACCATGATTTTCGATTAAAACAGCGACTTTGCAGTGTTTTTTCGTATGTTTTTTATAGTTGTATTTGTGATTTCTTGGTCTCATTTGATAGAATGGAAGACATATTACAGAAATAGCGATAATTTTGGTTGGTGTTAGCACTGGAAATGGCTTGAAACTGAGCTCAAAGTGGCGGAAATGTTAAATTTTTGCCGATGTTCAAGAGTAAACAAACGACCTCACACGTCTAATACACGCCAGCTGGTGGGTCTAATATACATTCACAAATGTGGTGATGATATTTATACAATTATTACAATATTGCATAACAGTAAATCTTCTATTTTTTGGTGTGAATAAAAATTCATTATGTGAATAAAAAATCAAAATGGAATTTATTTGTAAAGCCTCAAAACGTAACTAATGAACAGAGTTAATGTTAGTTTAGTGCCAGGAATACCTACATTGTTTATTCTGGACCCTATTTTGAAATTGGAATATTTTGAACTTTGTGTTAAATTGGCCAAATTACCAATTTCCGGTCACTTTATTTTGTAGCTGAAACAGTTGACTTGGCGATTTCTTGTGCTCAATCGATAGAATAGAAGTAATACTAGTGAAATAGCTAAGAATTTGGTCGACTGGAATAATGTAATTGGCCTAAAATGGGAGTCAAAGTCGGCAAAATCGCCGATTCGTAAATATCGCTGACACATCAAAATTCACGAGAGCATAATTTCGTCAGTTTTCCATCAAATTTCATACTTTTTGTTTTATTACATTCACAAAAAGATTCTCTACCATTTCATAAGAAAAAATGATTTTTTTTTTTTTTGAAAATTCTTGGACACTGGGGCACCACTTCAGATTTTGGCCTTGGACCCTAAAAGGGTTAAACATCCAGAAACTTTAAACTTAATTTAGAGTTGGCTTCCATTTAGCAGCCTTGTTTATAATACTAATACTAATAATAATAATAATAATAATAATAATAATAATAATAATGTTGAAATTTAGCAATAGAACAGACATTCAGTGCTGTATTCAGATTATACAGGATACTTACTCATCGTTAAAAATTACATTAAAAGCTACATAAATGAAAAAAATTGATTTGATAAATATTAATTATATTTTTTGCAAGTCCATAATTACATGAACATTTAACTTCTCCATGACTTTGCATACTATACACGTTAGTGACACAGGTCTGTAGTTTAATGCCTCGTGTCTGTCTCCTTTTTAAAAAATTGGGACTACATTTACCATCTTCTATGCGTCAGGTAGTTGCCCAGTTTCAATGGATGCGTTGAAGATATTTGTTAGTGGCACACACAGCATCTCTGCTCCAGCCCTCTCTAAGGACCCACGGAGAGATGTTGTCTGGTCCTACCTCCTTTGAGGTATCAAGTTCACATGGCAGCTTCTTCACCTCCTCCTCAGTTATGTGTACCTCATCCAGCACTTGTTGGTGTACCTCCTTGTTCTGAATTCCTGGAGTCCTACCTGTCTCCACTGTAAATATTTCTTTAAATCTCATGTTGAGCTCCTCACATACCTCTTGGTATTTTTTCAATCCACACATTCAGTAAATTTTGTTTTATTAAACTATACTAACCTATCCCTCATTCTTTTCAATGTGTTACATTGATTACTCATTGCACAAGCCCTTATCTTTGCATCACTGTCTCAAATGTACTGAGTCGTTGATTCTCTTAATCAAAACGTGTGCCACCAATGGAAATGCATTCTGCTCCAGCACTTCTTAATGGAAATGTGCATCACTAATGGATATGAATTCTGCTCTCACGTGCCTTATTGAAAATAAACATGCATCTTTTCAAAATGAAAAAAACCTAAATTTGAATCACAAGTTATGATCACGCAACTCACAGATTTCTACTGTACATTATGTGCTCCAGAGAGTTCATTTTCAGCACTACTTTGAGGCACCAGGACCACTGTTTGAGGTTCCAAACTTTTTACTTTGCCAAGTCAATGCTTTATTTACTACTACTACTACTATTGTCAGCATATTTCAAATACACCAGCTATGATGCCACAGACTTTTCAAATGCTGTTGTCAGCATAGTTTGAACCCGCTATGATGCTGCCCCTGCCGTGAGGGTGGGTTGCATGAGGGCATACCCTGGCAGTCGGTCACATACCCTCAAGGCAGTCGACATCAGACTGTAGGCTGGGCATCCTACCACATACATATATACTCAATATACTAATACAAAACAGTCTCAGTGAGTTATCATTCATCATCACTCCACTTAAGAACCCTTATGACACTGTGCTCTATTCATCAGAAAATTGCATATCCATTTTTTTTTTTTTACTTTTCCTGCCATATCTGTTGACCTTATTTTATGAACTATTACTTCACAAATGCATTTGTCAAATGCCTTAGCTAAGACCATGTAGATCACATTAGCATTTTTATTTTCTTCGTCTCCATAATTTTGGCATAATAATTTAATAGCCCTGACAAGCATTATATTCCAGTTCTAAATACTACATATATACAGTGGACCCCCGGTTTACGATATTATTTCATTCCAGAAGTATGTTCAGGTGCCAGTACTGACCGAATTTGTTCCCATAAGGAATATTGTGAATTAGATTAGTCCATTTCAGACCCCCAAACATACACATGCAAACGCACTTACATAAATACACTTACATAATTGGTCGCATTGGGAGCTGATCGTAAACCTGGGGTCCACTGTACTTGGGTTGTGTAGGACACATTTTTCCACAAATTTAGTAATTTAGTATATCACCACCCATTCATGAACTTTTATGATGCATGTGATGCTAGTGTTACTGGTCTGTTTTTTTTTTTTCTCTTTTTTTTTTTTTTGCTAGAGTTCTACTGCCTCTTTTGTAGACAGCAGCTATGTATGCACTTTTTTTTAAGTGTGTGAGATTTGACCTAGATCTAAGCTTTCTCTGAAAAATTACTGAGTAGTACTGTGTGCCTTGTAAATAAAAGTGTTCCATGGACAAGCAGACACATATGCAGTATAATGCAATCCTATATTGACAATGTTTCACCCACAGAGGGCTTCATCAAGTCACAGATCTGTGACTTGTTAAAGCCCACTGTGTAGACAAAATGCCATCAATAAGGTATTGCATTATACAGTATTTGTGTGTCCTTGTCCATCACGTTGGGATTTTATACCATTTCCCTCCAAAAAAGTTCCATGAATCAGTCTATGGTGCTGCATGTGTGGGTATGTTTCTAATTCTTCTTTGAAATCTGAGGGATTAGTGCTTATGTCAGATAAATATATGATTTGTATACATTGGTAATCACTTGGTGTAGATCATCTTTCCTCTGTTGTGATATACAGTGGACCCCCGCCTTACGATCAGCTCCCAACTCGACCAGTTATGTAAGTGTATTTTTGTAAGTGCTTTTGTACGTGTATTTTTGGGGGTCTGAAACGGACTAATCTAATTCACAATATTCCTTATGGGAACAAATTCAGTCGGCAACGGCACCCGAACAGACCTCTAGAATGAAATAATATCGTAAGGCGGGGGTCCACTGTATTCTTGTTTTTATGCACATAATTCAGTGTATAAATTTTTTCTTCTGTACATTCCTCTAGAGTTGTTTTCAATATTTGATCTCTGCTATATTTATTGTCACCATTACATTCTACCACCTAATAATCATCACCAAAATTACTAAGATTGCCATATATTCATATTAGAAACTAAACTTAGCATTCAAACAATCCATGTTAAACTTTAGTACAGTATTAATTAGCATTAAGCCCAGTCTAAGTCTGCCCAAAATATTGTGCATACCATGGGCTTTTCAAACAACTGTACTTTTATGCATAAATTTAAAAAAAAAAAAAAGTGTGTTTTGTTTGATGGCTTTCTGAGCAGAACAAATATAGTAAGCAGGCACTTATATTTCTACTGCCTCTTTATATTAATATAGACGAAAATTTAATTAATATTATGTCAAATGTATTTAATGCAACCTGCTTATCGAGATTACAATTGGCATTCGTACTCGTGTACTTCTCGTTTCACATATTACAATTTATTTTTTCATAAAACATAGTACAGTTGAGAATCCTTTATCCAAAATGCTCAGGACTGGAAGCTTTTTGGGAGTTTTTTGGATTTTGGAATATTCGAATACAGTGGATCCCCGGATTTCGTCCGGTGCAGAAATCGTACAATTCGGATTTCGACCACTTTTTTCGGCGAAATCTTACCCTGGATTTCATACATCCGCTTAGAAATTGTCTGTACCAAACGCGTCCGCCTTGGCCGCTCATCCATTTGTGACTCACTCTTGGGCACATTCAATGTCATATTTTACGCTAATATAGACATTTTCATTAATCCATCTATGATATTTTCTTCAAAATTATATAACAAGTTACATAGCACATAAACATGCAATTTTTATATGCTATGGAGGGGTGGTAGTCGGTGGTGGGAAAAATCACGTTTTCTCTGGTCCAGCATTAGAGAAAACGTGTATGAATCTGCGTTGGCGCAGCCAATGCCCTTAATACATAACGCTTTTGTTTACAATTCTCGGCGTGAATTGTTCATTACTTCTCCCTTTGTTTATGATGGCATCTAAAGGTAGTTGTAAGAAACGATTAAGCTCAGTGAACATGGGACTATGTCGATGGTAATAATATGGCTCTGGACGACAGTGTAAGTAGCCGGTATGTGTAACCCAGGCTACACCTACCGGCTACCTACACTGACTTCCTACAAATAAATACTACTCACCTCTAGCCCTACATTAAGACTACAAATATCTTAAGGTAAGTAATGAATGTACTGTGTATGTATTTTACTTTTTATTGTGTTTAATCCCTAGTTCTATTAGTAAGTTAATTTATTTTTTGTTAATATTTTGGGTGTCTGAAAAGGATTAACTGGATTTACATTATTTCTTATGGGAAATATTATTTTGGTTTTCATCCATTTCGGATTTTGGCCGACCTTCTGGAACAGATTAAGGACGAAAACCGTGGTATTACTGTATTTGCATCTATAAGATGAGACAGCTTGGGGGGGGGGGGACCCGTCTAAACGCTGTACTGTACATGTACTGTACCAAAATACAAAATGATCACTTCTTACAAAAAGTAGAGACATAAATCATAGCTCCGTATTATCCTTTGCATGCCATGCTAGAATCCATATGAGAGTTACAGTGGAACCTAGGTTTCCGTTCACCCTGGTTTTCAACGACTTTTTTTTGTCAAAATTTTGTCCCAGTTTTCGTTCATCACCTCGGTTTTAGTCCGCTGTATCAAATGTGTCCGCCTGCCCGTGCCCACACAAAGCATCCCAAGCATGCATTCTGAGTCAGTCTGGCTTTGTTTCTTGTCGAGTGAACATTACCCTGTGCTTTCATACGAAACATTTCGTAACAATCCATTTTTTTCGTGCTTGTTCATTGAGTGTCACTGTTAAATAAGCCCCCATAGGGCCAAAGAAAGTTCCGAGTGCCAGCCCTTTGATGAAGAAGACGAGAAATTGCGGCCAGAATGCATCCAAGAGAAGGATTTTGAAGGGTTTGAGGCTGACCCTGACAACCCTACGCCTGTTGTGGAATCTACTGTGGCTTTGGGGAAGTCCATGGGGTTGGATGTGAGTGGCCAGGATGTGGAAGAGTTGGTGGATGACCACAGGGAAGAGCTAACCACTGAAGAGCTGCAACACCTTCAACCGGAACAACAACAGATCGCAGCTGAGGAAATTGCTACAGAGGAGGAGGAAGAAAGGGGAGAATGTGCCTTCTTCAGTGATTAAGGACATGTGTGCCAAGTGGAGTGAGTTGCAAAGTTTTGTGGAGAAATATCACCCTAACAAAGCTGTTGCAAGCCATGTCTGCAACATGTTCAATGACAAAGCCTTGTCAGAATTTAGGTAAATCTTAAAGAGATGCCAGAAACAGACCTCTCTGGATAGATTTTTTGTGCAACAGGGGTCCAGTGACTTTCAGGCTGGTCTTAGTGCCAGTAAAAGACAAAGAAGGGCAGTAACCCTGGATAGGGACTTAATATCTGAAGTCCTTATGGAAGGGGATTCCCCTTCCAAACAATAACCTCTCCTCCCTCTCCCCTCCTCGCCATCTCCCATACGCCAACAAGTGTCTTCAATAAACGTAAAAGTTATGTTAAATGTTCATTTATCCATTTCATTAATCCTTTATATCTATTTCTCATTGTTTTCTGTATGTAAAACTATAGTTATTCTCTATAAATGTATTTTTTCTTAATACTTTTGGGTGTCTGGAACGGATTAATTGGATTTACATTATTTCTCATGGGAAATATTGCTTCAGTTTTCGTTGAATTCGGTTTTCATCAGACTTTCTGGAACGAATTAAAGACGAAAACCGAGGTTCCACTGTGCATCCACTGAGGACACAGCAAACCTCAAAGCCATTGACAACAATGTAATGTTCAGTGATAACAAGTTTTAGTTACTCCATTATGGGAAGATTGAGGAAATACAGTAATGTAATATAAAACAAGCTTGAATCATTTATTAGCGAGTAAAACTAATGTGAAAGACCATGGACTAATAAAGTCAGAAGAGATCACCTTCAAGGATCACAAGTGTCATTATCACAACCACTAGAAAAATGATAGGCTGGATAACCAAAACCTTCCAAACGAGGGATGCCAAGCCAATGATATTCCTCTAAATTTTTTGTTCTGGAGTAATAATAATAATTATAATAATAATAATAATAATAATAATAATAATAATAATAATAATAATATAACTTTATTTACTACATGTTATACAGGGCTAGCTGACATCAATGACATACTGCTATATAGAAAGCCTGCCTGCACTTATTCAGTTAAGCTCCTAAATTATTGGGAAGGCTTAAAGTACCTTGATCTGTATTATTTGGAACACAGGCAAGATACATTATGATCTACACCTGGAAAATTCTAGAAGGCTTGATCCCAAATCTGTATACAAATCAGTCCCCCTGAAAGTAAGAGGTTTTTCAGAGTGTAAATTACCCCAGTGAAAAGCAGGGGTGCAATGAGTACACCAAGGGGAAAATTCAATAAGTGTGAAAGCGCCAAGATTTTCAATGTTCTCCCTTCTTACATACAGGGGATTACCAACAGGTCAAGAAAAACCTGTAAAAGTTTCTCAAGTCAGTGCCTGATCAGCCGGGCTGTGGTGCTTATGTCGGACTTTTGGCAGCTAGCGCCAACAGCCTGGTTGATCACGTCATCCACTTGGAGGCCTTGTCTGGTACTGGGCCATGAAGGCACTGGCCCTTAGAACACTCTCCAAGTAGGCAGTGTTGCTGTAACAGAATTAGGGAGTCACAGCAATGCATTCTGAAAAATTGTTACGTTTGTCTTAGAGCAGGTTTCACATCAGCCACTGATATCAGAAACACAGTAGTATATACCATGTAAGAGCAACCCAAAGGTGATAACTCAACTCCCTATCTCACAAGTGAGTCTGGCTTGTCACCAATCAGAAAATCACACCACTGGGTACCAGTATTTAGATTTCATCTATAAAACAAGTGTGAAGTTTCAAATTCAAGGGAATACGAGGTCACCCCACCCAGAGTGCGCAGTTGGTTGCAAAGGTGAAGTAAATCTGATGCAATTCTTTGCCCTACATAGGCTCCAGCACATGGGACCCTCTTTGGAATATTCCAAATTAACTTGGCCATATCACAAAACATATACATTGTATTTCACAATTAAAAAAAAGTACTCATGTATTTCATAAAGAATATTTTTAGAATGCAATATAATAGGTACTCTGACTTTAAGTAACTGCACTTTTATTTTAAACCTAGGGGAAAATAAATGGAAGTAATTCATCAATGCAAACACTGTAAACATAAATTTCATGGCATCATCATCAACTTAAGTTGTACAAGTTTCACAGCAGAGTACCTACATTTATTATTAACTAGCCACTACAACTGACATCAGTCACTAGTGAAATTAATAAGCTTATTTAGGTACAGGTACACATAAGTACAATTATCACAGTGTAAATTACCTAGGATAACCCCAAAAAAGGCAGTGACTTATTTCCATTGGGGTCCTTCAACAATAGTACTGATGAGTACTTCCTGTAAGCCACAGGAAATCAATTGTTTTTAAAATACAGTGCAGTACTGTATTGCCAATTATATGCCACACATTCACTGTACATTATCTTAAGAGCAAATTCATGTATAAATCCCATTTCTTATGTTTTAGGACTAAATTTTACAAATACGTACAGCATAACACATCTTAAATTTGGAAAAGTATCAAGTTTTCAATACAGCTTAACTATTGATATTCTTTATTTATACCAAGATATTAATCATTAACTTCCTGATAAACCTATAATACTTTTTCATGTATTGTAGGTTAGTTATGCCCCTGGAAATAAATAATAAATATAGATTTAGGACTTTCTTGTGAATATCAGTTAAACCTGAAATGCTAAGCATAATTAAGGGCATATCAAATATAAAGAAATTGCACACATAAATCTCGTGAAAAAAATGTAACAATCAAATGAAACTCCAGTTCATTCTCTCTAGAGCACTGGTGTGAGAGATATTAGGCATACAAGATATGCTAGGTGTGTAAAAGACACTAGGTGTATATGAGATGCAAGGTGTGTACGGGATGCTAGATATGTGTACGAGATGCTAGATGTGTACAAGATCCTTGATGTGTAAATGATATTAGGTGTAAATAAGATGCTTGATATATACAAGTTGATAAGTGTGTACAAGGTAAGTGCAGCCAACAGTAAGAGCCTGGTTGATCAGGCCCTGATCCACCATGAGGCCTGGTCACAGACAGGTCACAGGAGCACTGACCCCTGAAACCCTCTCCAGGTATACTCCAGGTATACTAGATGCTAGGTGTGTAAGAAAGTTGATAGATGTGTAAGAAAGATGGTAGATGTGTAAGGAAGATATTAAGAATGTAAGAAAGATTGTATAAGATGCTTGAGAAAGAAGGATAGATGCTGTGTGTACACAATGGGGCAACCACAGGAAAAGGAGGGCTAATAGAACTAAAGCCCCTACACAAATATTTTTCATTTTGTTTTCAATTAATGGCTAATTTCTGCTGTATTACACTGACCAGTAACCACAAAAGCATGACAGCTTAAGAAATTCCACATATTTTCAATGAAAATCATATATTTTGAAGATGATTTCTTTGAATTTTTCAGCATCTTATAATTTTTAAGCCTTCAGTGCCGGATCAGCCGGGCTGTGGCTCGTACGTCGGACTGCGTGCGGCCAGCAGTAACAGCCTAGTTGATCAGGCCCTGATCCATCGGGAGGCCTGGTCGTGGACCGGGCCGCGGGGGCGTTGATCCCCGGAATAACCTCCAGGTAACCTCCAGGTAACCTCCCCTCAGACTGAAATCCTGGCTTGAGTTCCCCACCACTAGCATCTCATACAGTATACGAGGTGCTAGATTTCTACAAGATGTTAGGTGTATGCAAGATACAAGTAAGAAAAATGGTAGATGTGCAAAACACTGGCTAAAAAAAAATGCTAGGTGAGAGAGTTGCTTAGGTGTGCATAAGATGCAGATGAAAAGCTAGGTGTATTGAAGACGGTTAGGTGTGCATAAGATGCAGATGAAAAGCTAGGTGTATTGAAGATGCTTAGGTGTGCATAAGATGCAGATGAAAAGCTAGGTGTATTGAAGATGCTTAGGTGTGCATAAGATGCAGATGAAAAGCTAGGTGTATTGAAGATGCTTAGGTGTGCATAAGATGCAGATGAAAATCTAGGTGTATTGAAGATGCTTAGGTGTGCATAAGATGCAGATGAAAAGCTAGGTGTATTGAAGATGCTTAGGTGTGCATAAGATGCAGATGAAAAGCTAGGTGTATTGAAGCTCCTTAGGTGTGTAAAAGATGATGGGCATTTATAAGAAGCTAACTGTGAAAGAGATGTTAGGTGTGTAAAACATCTAAATTTATATGAGATGCTAGGTGTTTAAGAGATTATAAGTTGGTAGGTGAGCATCTGTCTCATCATTAGTACACAAAAGCTCATGCCTCTACCATTCCTTATGGTAAATGACACATACAGGTCTTCCAGTATGTCAGAAAATGTGGTCAATGAGGTCAAATTTCAGAAGTATAAAAGTATAAAACAAACCCAAACCACTCAACAAAGCAGAAAAGGACTGTAAGAGTCTTAGGAGTAATATCAGAAAATTTTACATTCAAAGATCACAAGACTATTACTTTCAAGAATGCAAGGAAATTGACAGATGGATAACTTGAACCAAAGAAGATTTGCTCAAAATTATTATATGGGAGCAAGAGGCTCAGAAGACAGTGTAAAATATCTTTAATGTATACTGTAAAGCAGGGATGCAATGAGCACACCAAGAAACAACTCAATAAGTGTAAAGGAACCAATATTTTTCAACACCCTCCCTTCATATATACATTTCTTTTGTAACAACCTCCCTTCATTTATACATAAGGGGAATTTCCAACAGACCCCAAACTGTCTCAAAATGGAATTTAATAAGTTCCAGGTTATGATGTATACAGTGAAATGTGTGGCCAGCATCAGCAGCCTAAATGATTAGGCTATTAGCCAGGAAGCCTGATCTGGGACTGGGCTACAGTAGTGGTGACCCCACCCCATACAGAATAGTCTTCAGGTAACCTTAAGGTAGGTGAGAATGAGATAAATTAGGTGAGTAAGATTGGCTAAGACATACTAGGTGGACTGGGTTAGGTTAGGATTCATTGGGTTCAACTGGATTAATTTTTAAATACTCCCACTGCACAACCACGTCGATTTCACAACAAAATTGTGGGTGTGGGGAACAAATTTCCAAGTAAAGTTATTGAAGCAAGAAAATTGGGTAGATATAAAACAAGGTTTGACAGATACATGAATGGATATGGGTATGTAAAATGGATCTGCCTAGCATTGGCCAGTAAACCTACTGCAGTGTTCCTCCCTTATGTTCTTGATTTTGCTCAGAAAATAATGCCAAAGTGGGACCCGAGAAAAAAGTAAATAAGTAAAAGATGGTAAATAAGTTTATTTAGGCACACGTACACATAAGTACAATTATCATACATGGTGTAAATTACATAGGATAACCCCCAAAAAAGTAAATGACGTATTTCCCTTGGGCTAAATAAGTACGAGATACACTACAAGAGAAACACTAGGTGAATAGGAGACCGTGTTCGAATTATTAACGAGAGAAGGGTTCGTAATCCAGGACAACCTAATAAAAGCCATGTGGCTTATTTCCATTAGTGTTTTATTTAGGTCTCCTCCAAGATACGACCCACAATATTTGACTAACGGGTATCTATTTACTGCTTGGTAACAGGGACAGTACGTGTTTACAGCCTTGATCATACATCCCACTCGTGTGGGGTTCAACCCCACGTCCCCTCGGTTGTGAACCCACCGTACTAACCATTACCCTACGAGGTACACACTAGGTGAGTAAGACACACTAGATGAGTAAGAGATATACTAGGTGAATAAGTGTTGGTGTGGCCTACATTTAGTGCCAACAGCTGCAAGACTGCAGATCAGCTGCTGCTTCAAGATAGCAGTTACTTGGATCAAGCTGGTGTATTTCCCTGTATCCCTCACCAACCCACCACTCCGGCGGCTTACATGATCAACCTTTGTTATGCTGGGGGGTATACATTACGCACCAATAAGGTGGAAGGCAGCCGCACATGGCCTTCTAAAGTGTCGAGCCATTCACTTGTCTTGACCAGCCGTTTTACTGAGTAACACCATCCGCCGCCCCATTTACTCCCTTTCCACTCACTATACACACAATCTGGCCTACTCACCTTTATCCGTATGTAATCCTCTATCGCTCTAAACGCTGAATCCGTCAACTTCACATGAATATAAGATTTATTTTGCGTCACATTATTACTGAGCCCAAAACTCCCACACCCTAGCCCCGCCATTTCTACACTGCCATTGAAACGTCTGCCAACCATTGCCTGAGCCAGGTTCCAGCACTCTTTTACCTCCTCCACTAACACATGGAGGCATCTTATGCCATTTACATCTCGATTTACGCTTTGTATTCAATTAAGAATGAACTAGGAACGTATCTTCGTTGCTTGTGGGAAGTTTTATCTTTCTCTGTGGGCTATGTTGCAAGATATTTGAATATGATAAATATTCGTTGACATCGTTTGGGAAGAGCTTAGTAGACTCATTGAATATAAAGTATAAGTATGTATTTTAAACGTTATAATACATTTACTACAAATTAATTATAATGATGTAATGATAGTATAATAAACAATCTATATGTAAATAAACTAATATATAACTACATAAGGGCTAAATCATATTAAAACAAGGACTAGATTCAAAGAAAATGGAGAGGAACACAAGGCCGCTGAATTTCAATACTCAATGACACTTTTCTTTTGTACATTTTGTTCTTCCAGTTTAAAATAAACATGAACCAAAGATATTCAAAATGTTCGTGGCTAAATACAAATGAATGGCAAACAAACGTATCGTAAGTCAGGGGTAGAGCGCTCAGCTCACAACCAAAGACCTCGTGGTTTAATTCTAATTGAGGTGCTCTATACTCAAATAATCATCATTGTACATTCTTCTTCCTCTTTTTCCTCTTCTTCCTCTTTTTCCTCTTCTTCTTCCTCTTTTTCCTCTTCTTCTTCCTCTTTTTCATCTTTAATCAGTACGCGACCTATAGTCTAATAAGGGAAACTACCCATGTCCACTTATAAAACCTATGTCCACTTATAAAACCCATGTCCACTTATAAAACCTATGTCCACTTATAAAACCCATGTCCACTTATAAAACCCATGTCCACTTATAAAACCCATGTCCACTTATAAAACCCATGTCCACTTATAAAACCTATGTCCACTTATAAAACCTATGTCCACTTACAAAACCCATGTCCACTTATAAAACCCATGTCCACTTATAAAACCCATGTCCACTTATAAAACCCATGTCCACTTATAAAACCCATGTCCACTTATAAAACCCATGTCCTTATAAAACCCATGTCCACTTATAAAACCCATGTCCACTTATAAAACCTATGTCCACTTATAAAACCTATGTCCACTTATAAAACCTATGTCCACTTATAAAACCCATGTCCTTATAAAACCCATGTCCACTTATAAAACCCATGTCCACTTATAAAACCCATGTCCACTTATAAAGCCTATGTCCACTTATAAAACCTATGTTCAGTTATAAAGCCTATGTCCACTTATAAAACCTATGTCCACTTATAAAACCCATGTCCACTTATAAAACCTATGTCCACTTATAAAACCTATGTCCACTTATAAAACCTATGTCCACTTATAAAACCCATGTCCTTATAAAACCCATGTCCACTTATAAAACCCATGTCCACTTATAAAACCCATGTCCACTTATAAAGCCTATGTCCACTTATAAAACCTATGTTCAGTTATAAAGCCTATGTTCACTTATAAAACCCACTTATAAAAACCTATGTCCACTTTTTTTTATTATTTTTTATTATCACACTGGCCGATTCCCACCAAGGCAGGGTGGCCCGAAAAAGAAAAACTTTCACCATCATTCACTCCATCACTGTCTTGCCAGAAGGGTGCTTTACACCACAGTTTTTAAACTGCAACATTAACACCTCTCCTTCAGAGTACAGACACTGTACTTCCCATCTCCAGGACTCAAGTCCGGCCTGCCGGTTTCCCTGAACCCCTTCATAAATGTTACTTTGCTCACACTCCAACAGCACGTCAAGTATTAAAAACCATTTGTCTCCATTCACTCCTATCAAACACGCTCACGCATGCCTGCTGGAAGTCCAAGCCCCTCGCACACAAAACCTCCTTTACCCCCTCCCTCCAACCTTTCCTAGGCCGACCCCTACCCCGCCTTCCTTCCACTACAGACTGATACACTCTTGAAGTCATTCTGTTTCGCTCCATTCTCTCTACATGTCCGAACCACCTCAACAACCCTTCCTCAGCCCTCTGGACAACAGTTTTGGTAATCCACTTATAAAAACCTATATCCACTTACAAAATGTATGGCCACTTTTGAAACCTATGTACACTTGTAAACCTGTCCAGTTGTAAAACCTACAGCCACTTATAAAACATATGTTCATTTATGAAACATATACCCACTTATAAAACCTGTCCCCTTATAAAATCCATATCCACTTGCAAAACTTATGTCAAATTATAAAACCTATATCCACTTATAATTATGATAATTATTATAATTATAATTTCAGCAAAATAAGAATGAAAACCATGAATAATTCTCATTAAAATACAATAATCTTTTATTGGCTAGATAAATTAGCAAGAGAATCTTAACAAATATAGCTTTCAATAAACTAATGTATGAGTTAGGTTATCCTGTCTGAGGCTTCATAAATGTAACTTTTCCAAGGTTAATATATATGGGTACAGGTTACCTTTGTCCGAGACTTCATAAATGTAATTTGACTTGGGTTATGTTAATTGATCGGTTTACCCTATCAGGGACGTGAAGCACTGAATTGGTTTTATCTATAGGTCCTCCGGCCCAAGGGCTATGCTAATGTAGTTACCAGTCCAGTTACTCCTTAAATAATATACTGTAAATTATATACTAGAATACTATATGGTTTTTTTTTATGGTAAGGAAACGTCGCTTAGGTACGCCAGCGGATGTGTAGTCAATGAGTTCGTCATGGTATGATCAAGTCTCGAGTCACGAGGCATTTTCCTGTTTCCAGACGAACACAACGCCACCACTTTAACTTAATTAATTCTGCAGTGGAATCAAGGACGGGAGATCCTGTCTGACGATCCTACTGGATTTCTATGCCAGGAGTTATTGAGGGAAAACAGAGAGTTAGAGATGGGTGGATGCACATTCCTGGACTGCAAGAAAGCATTTAATAAGTGCCCAACAAGATACAAATCCATAAGTTACAAGAGTAAGCAGGGGTGAAAGAGAAAGTCCTCCAGTGAATCAAGAAATACTTGAAAGAAAAAAGGCAAAGAGTGACAGCACAAGAAAAATGTATCATGAAGGGCGAGGTTAACAAATGGGGCTCCCAATGGTTAGTACTAAAGCAATTACTTTTCATGTTGTTTAAATTGCAGTACTTGCCAAATACATTCGAATCCTTCGTGTGTCTATTTACAGACTCTCTGAAACTATTAGGAAGAATCCGAATGGGAGAGGACATAGACTGAGTTAACAATTAAAATCCCAGAGTTTCCAGATGACACAAAATTAGGAAACCATACAGTGCACCAACTGTGGCAAAATTTGAAGGTGTTCAGAGGAACCTGGCTCGGCTGGTACAGTGGTTGGAAAAGGGAAGATGAATTTCAATGCAGACAAGTAAAAAGCAATACATTTTTAGGTAGTATATGTGCAGGAAAATGTATTTGTGTTTTCTTGTAATAATCTCTCATATCTTACACAATTACTGAATTCCTTCTTTGTGAAGGATGTTTTTATGAACAAGAACGTGAAAATTGGTAATGAAACTGTGTCCTAATTTGACTACGAGCTGCGTTTGATCATTTCCCGTGCAAACAGTGCCTAAACAAAGTAATTTTTTTCGGATATCTCGTCTATTGGCTTACAGGCTTTTGGGGATCACCGCCCGCGTAGGCTGGTCCCAGTCCAGGCCTCCTGATTGATGGCCTCATCGATCAATCTGTTGGTGCCCGGAACACATAACCATCGACTAACACCTACGTAATTTACTTACAAGTGAACGGGACCTTCCAGATAAGAGATAAATGCTTAAATTGAGTAGTGAAGTCCACCTGACGACCGTTCTTCAAGGCACTAGGTAGTGTAACTCTCCTTCACATTGTCTACCTGTTGGTTCAATCACCTCCACGGCCCGGTCCTGGACCAGGCACTGGGTAATGTAGCCCCATTATATGATTTCTGGAAGGCACCGGTGGTGTAGCCCCCTGGCGACTGTTACTGAAGGCAATATTTTTATCTGGAGAAATTACCGTCACTCCGACAATGTCGTGACTACGACGGTGTGACTACACCAAAATGACCACTCGTTGCTCTACTCCAAAATGACTCCTCGCATTTTTTAAGACCAGATGATGTGCTGAAAATCTCTCTTGCAATGTGAGTCCAGACAGTTTCCTCTTATAAGACGCTCATCATATTATTTTACTAATATATCAATTAATAAAAAACAACACTATTAACATAAATACAAAAAGCATTAGAGACATGTTTATCCACACAAATATATTTTAGTTATAAAAGCGTGTAATTATGTGCAATGCCGGAGGCTCCATCCTCCTCCCAGGTACTAAATCCTGGTCCCAGGTCACTTCTCCCAGAGGAGAGCCGTCAGTGTGACCACCTGGCCACGGCAGCTGCTGATTCCTTGGAGACTATTTCAATGACCAATGCTGATGGTAATTCCAAGACACGTTAAGCATGAAAGAAATCTTCATGACGCTTCGCCCCCAGCGGAGCTTTTATCAAATACTTGATAAACTTCCCGGTGAAGCGTGATATAATAAAAGTTTTTCCTATATAAAGTCTCACTGAATTACCACTTGCTGGCATGCAGATTTATTTACCACTGATAAATTTACATGTGCATCTTTCTTGTGTGTGTAGTGGATGACTGATATTATAGCCTGATTACCCACTTTATTCTGAAGTGAATTTCTTCTGAAGGTTACTTCAGAGGATGTGCCTGGTGTAAAATATATCTGTATGTAGACTACCTGTAGGTGATTATGAGGATCATTACCCCAGCTACCCGCCCTTAAACCAGGCCTACTGTTCAGCCAAGCAAGAAATGGTCACATTTGTTTTAAAACTCTGGTATACACTCATCTATGTTAGTACCTACACACAATGAGGTGATAAATATCTCCTAACATTGTTTTTATTTATATGATGACCTCGATGAAGCATTTATTGGATCATTTGACTAAAAGCCTGGTCTCAGACCGGGCCGCGGGGGCGCTGACCCCTTCGAAACCCCTCTCCGGGTTAAGCTTTCCACTGTCTTACCACTCCACACTTTAAAATATATGTTGTCACATTATTAAAAATAATAGGCAGGCTTTTCACCCTATTAAAAAGAAGAGTCAGCGCACAGGAGCGTTCCCAGGACGTCATTAAGTAGAGGACAAGTGAAAATGGAGTTGAAGAGTATTAAAAACAATGGATGGGAAATAGATTTACTAATGAGATTTGTGGCATAAACATGGTACAGTTATTTATTGCAACTTAATTTGAGTTCATGATACAGTATGTGTATCCTGGAGGAGAGAGAAATTGGTTAATTAATGAGGCTACGAGAGTTGTAAAGAAAAAAAATGTATGCAAAAGTAAGGTTCAATATGCGAAAGAAAAAGAGGTTAAAAATAATAATAACGGCGTGCTAGATTGGGTGAGGTAGTGTTAATTGATACTAAAAACGAAGTATAGGAGAGATAAAGGTGATAAACATGGGTAACAAGAGTCAATAGAGTTAATTTGTTAGATTTAAATCATAAAGACTTCATAAATAGTCTAATTCATAAAGTAGGTAATAGCTCAACTCTCACTATATAAACGCTGAAATATATATCAATGTATAAACACTTGAAATATATATCAGTGAGTATATACACTGAGGACTATACACCTCTCAGTCTGTTTACTAAGAAATATACAACTCTTGGTGTATACTATATACTGAACACTGAGAGATATACTGTACACCTTTCAATACAAATATCAATATAAACACACGTCGTGTGTTTATATTGCCAAATATAAACTGTTCAATGACTGACAAATATACACATGTAGGTGAATACAGTATAAACAAACACATTAGTATATACACCTCAGTGTATGAGAAACAGTTGAGAATGAGAAACATATAGAAATGTGATGAGAATGAGAAACATATAGATCTGTGTTGAGAATGAGAAACATAGATCTGTGTTGAGGATGAGAAACATGTAGATCTGTGTTGGGAATGAGAAACATATAGATCTGTGTTGAGGATGAGAAACATGTAGATCTGTGTTGGGAATGAGAAACATGTAGATCTGTGTTGAGAATGAGAAACATATAGATCTGTGTTGAGGATGAGAAACGTGTAGATGTGTTGGGAATGAGAAACATGTAGATCTGTGTGGAGAATGAGAAACATATAGATCTGTGTTGAGGATGAGAAACATGTAGATCTGTGTTGGGAATGAGAAACATGTAGATCTGTGTTGAGAATGAGAAACATATAGATCTGTGTTGAGGATGAGAAACTTGTAGATCTGTGTTGGGAATGAGAAACATGTAGACCTGTGTTGAGGATGAGAACATAGATATATGTTGATAATGAGAAACATGTAGATCTGTGTCGGGAATGAGAAACATGTAGACCTGTGTTGAGAATGAGAAACATATAGATCTGTGTTGAGAATGAGAAACATGTAGATCTGTTGAGAATGAGAAACAGATCTGTGTTGAGAATGAGAAACATGTATATCTGTGTTGGGAATGAGAAACATGTAGATCTGTGTTGAGAATGAGAAATGTATAGATCTGTGTTGAGAATGAGAAACATGTAGATCTGTGTTGAGAATGAGAAACATGTAGATCTGTGTTGAGAATGAGAAACGTATAGATCTGTGTTGAGAATGAGAAACATGTAGATCTGTGTTGGGAATGAGAAACATGTAGACCTGTGTTGAGAATGAGAAAAATATAGATCTGTGTTGGGAATGAGAAACATGTAGACCTGTGTTGAGAATGAGAAAAATATAGATGTGTTGGGAATGAGAAACATGTAGACCTGTGTTGAGAATGAGAAAAATATAAATCTGTGTTGAGAATGAGAAACATGTAGATCTGTGTTGAGAATGAGAAACGTATAGATCTGTGTTGAGAATGAGAAACATGTAGATCTGTGTTGAGAATGAGAAACGTATAGATCTGAGTTGAGAATGAGAAACATATATATCTGTGTTGAGAATGAGAAACATATATCTGTGTTGATGAGAAACATATAGATCTGTGTTGAGAATGAGAAACAGAGATCTGCGTTGAGAATGAGAAACATATAGATCTGTGTTGAGAATGAGAAACATATAGATCTGTGTTGAGAATGAGAAAAATATAGATCTGTGTTGGGAATGAGAAACATGTAGACCTGTGTTGAGAATGAGAAAAATATAGATCTGTGTTGGGAATGAGAAACATGTAGACCTGTGTTGAGAATGAGAAAAATATAAATCTGTGTTGAGAATGAGAAACATGTAGATCTGTGTTGAGAATGAGAAACGTATAGATCTGAGTTGAGAATGAGAAACATATATATCTGTGTTGAGAATGAGAAACATATATATCTGTGTTGATGAGAAACATATAGATCTGTGTTGAGAATGAGAAACAGAGATCTGTGTTGAGAATGAGAAACATATAGATCTGTGTTGAGAATGAGAAACATATAGATCTGTGTTGAGAATGAGAAACAGAGCTCTGTGTTGAGAATGAGAAACATATATATCTGTGTTGAGAATGAGAAACATGTAGATCTGTGTTGAGAATGAGAAACTTATAGATCTGTGTTGAGAATGAGAAACATGTAGATCTGTGTTGAGAATGAGAAACGTATAGATCTGTGTTGAGAATGAGAAACATATAGATCTGTGTTGAGAATGAGAAACATGTAGGTCTGTGTTGGGAATGAGAAACATGTAGACCTGTGTTGAGAATGAGAAAAATATAGATCTGTGTTGGGAATGAGAAACATGTAGACCTGTGTTGAGAATGAGAAAAATATAGATCTGTGTTGGGAATGAGAAACATGTAGACCTGTGTTGAGAATGAGAAAAATATAGATCTGTGTTGAGTGAGAAACATGTAGATCTGTGTTGAGAATGAGAAACATGTAGATCTGTGTTGGGAATGAGAAACATGTAGACCTGTGTTGAGAATGAGAAAAATATAGATCTGTGTTGGGAATGAGAAACATGTAGACCTGTGTTGACAATGAGAAAAATATAGATCTGTGTTGGGAATGAGAAACATGTAGACCTGTGTTGAGAATGAGAAAAATATAGATCTGTGTTGGGAATGAGAAACATGTAGACCTGTGTTGAGAATGAGAAAAATATAGATCTGTGTTGAGAATGAGAAACATGTAGATCTGTGTTGAGAATGAGAAACGTATAGATCTGTGTTGAGAATGAGAAACATGTAGATCTGTTTTGAGAATGAGAAACGTATAGATCTGTATTGAGAATGAGAAACATATATATCTGTGTTGAGAATGAGAAACGTATATATGTGTTGATGAGAAACATATAGATCTGTGTTGAGAATGAGAAACAGATCTGTGTTGAGAATGAGAAACATATATATGTGTTGAGAATGAGAAACATGTAGATCTGTGTTGAGAATGAGAAACAGAGCTCTGTGTTGAAAATGAGAAACAAAGCTCTGTGTTGAGAAACATATAGCTCTGTGTTAATAATGAGAAACAAGTATATCTGTGTTGAGAATGATTATTATTATTATAATCAAAAAGAAGCGCTAAGCCACAAGGGCTATACAGCGTGTTGAGAATGAGAAACATAGAGATCTGTGTTGAGAATGATAAGAGCGAGGTGTGGAATAAGAAAGTGTAGGTGTTAGAATACTCGTGGCTGGACGACGATGACTGACTTACATTAAAATGAGTGGAGAGTCGGTATTGAGTGTCAAAGAAGTGGAGTAGTAGTTACAAGACTGGAAAGTTAGAATACAGAAATTATGCACGCGGATGTCTGATCAACCAGGCTGTGGTGCCTGTGTTGGACTGTGTGTTGCTAGTACCAATAGCCTAGCTGATCAGGCCAGCAACGAGGCCTGGTCTTAGACCAGTCCTCGGGGGCAATGACCTAAGGAATCAGGCAAGTAACATGATTATAAGATACTGGAGGAGCGCTAAATTCGTAGGAGCCATACAGCTGATGGAGAAGTAAGCTTATTTAGGCACAGGTACACATAAATACAATTATCATACATAGTGTAAATTACCCAAGATAACCCCAAAAAAATCAGAAAAAGGTGATTTATTTTCAGCGAGGTCCTGGAACTTATTTCCATTGGGAAGTAATCAAGTTTGATCCAAGGAAGAGGAGAGTAACTTCAATCTAGAATATTATACTTTATGAAATGCTAAATTCGTGGCTATTTTTTTTACATCAAGTAGTGGAAGAGGCTCGATCCTCCGTTCACCAACTGTGAGCCGAGTCTCTGAGGCCAGTCACCCTTCAGGGTGGGGGAGGAAGGGCTCTTGATCCACTGAATGGGAGCTACCCTCGCCTTCCTTGGATTAATTTGATTATCTCCTGTTTCCAAGGTGCTGTATGTAACCCTAGCGGTTTAATGCTTCCAGTCAGTACAATAATAATTAATAATAATAATTAGTAATAATAATATTAATTAGTAGTAGTAATAGTAAAATAATAATAATTAGTAAAACAATAATAATAAGTAATAATTAATAATTAGTAGTAATAATAATAATTAGTAGTAATAATAAATACCTTGAAGACCATGAGTTTTAGCTTAACCACAGGAGCTATAGCTCAACACCTTTCAGAGCGCCAGGTACAGTAATAGAACCTTCAACTCTGAAGACAGTCACCTGTGTTCTCACGCCGTCCCACGTAATCAACTGCTCTATATTTATATGTATAAAATTGGTAAATCAGCACTTGCACAGCCCTGTAACAATCCCAGTGTTATTCTAATTAACATACACCAATGCTTAAAGTTTGAATCGATAATTTTATTTATGTTAATCAAATCAAAGTACTAAGCTTTTAGGGATGTATAGTACATGGGGAATAGCTCGACTGGTAGCGCACTCAGCTCTTACACACTGAGGTCCGTGGTTCGATTCCTGGTACGGGTGGAAACATTAGGACGTGTTTCCTTAAGACACCTGCTGTCCATGTTCACCTATCAGTAAAATAGGTGCCTGGGTGTTAGTCGACTGGTGTGGGTCGCATCCTGGGACAAAACTGACCTAATTTGCCAGAAATTCTCTGCATAACAAAGGGCTTTCTATATAGTAGTAAGTCATTGATGCCAGCTATGGTCTTTATACCTTGTACATGTACTTAGAAATAAAGATTATTATTATTATAAGGTCAAGGTGGCGCTCAGGTATGATCCAAGGAACATAAGAAGGAGCACTGCAGCAGGTCCACTGGCCTATGCTAGGCAGGTCCAAGTCACTTGCTGGCCTAAGCTTGTCAGGTCCAAGTCACATCCATTTAAGAAGACAGGAGCTATGCATCATACCTATTCTCCCAAGCCAGTCAGATTCAACTCACACCCACCCATCCAGTTCTTTGGATCAAGAGCCTACTCACCCGTATCTAGACCTCCTTTGTTGGGTGAATGCTCGAAGATGATTTAAAGATTCGTAAATAATAAAAAAAAGCACAATACCGTGACTGGAACGATACACAAATAACCCGCACATAGAAGAGATGAGCTTACGACGTTTCGGTCAGACTTGAACCATTTGCTAGGTGTTCTAGTGGTACACTCTGTAATCATTATTTTACTACATGTAAACCACACAATAACCAAATTCTGTAAACTCAGCATTGTAATCCTTATAGAGAATAAACTTTGAATTTGAATTTGAATTTACAAAGTGTGACTTTGTAAATGGTCCAAATGGGACCGAAACGTCGTAAGCTTCTCTCTTCTATGTGCGGGTTATTTGTGTCAAGATTCGTTCTTGCATTATCTCCAGGAGAGTCAGCCAGAGCCTTATTTTAACCGGCTCTCGCAAAGCCGTGCAGAAGTATGATACCATTAGCTAGTATAAAAGTCTACGTATATCACCCACCATGGGTACTTATGAAAGGGGTTGGTCACCCCCTTTATGATGAGAGTAAGACACATGTGCAACATCTGGGTATCTTTATTGTAGACGTTTCGCCATCCAGTGGCTTTATCAATACAAATTCTAGGACATAACTTGAAGACAGTAGAACTATGTACAGAAGATGAGGTAATCAGTCCCTCAGCCTAGTAGGTCCTTCCCAAGGACCTACTTCCACTGGGGAATCCCGCCTACCAGTGAATATGCCCTCGTCTGCTACACCTGACGTTACTATATAAGCGCCAGGATTCTTTCTTCTGCTTCAGAATCTCCACGACTATGGTGCTGTTCGCACCTACTCCTAGGCTGAGGGACTGATTACCTCATCTTCTGTACATAGTTCTACTGTCTTCAAGTTATGTCCTAGAATTTGTATTGATAAAGCCACTGGATGGCGAAACGTCTACAATAAAGATACCCAGATGTTGCACATGTGTCTTACTCTCATCTTGTCGGTATTATATACCATTTCGTACACACCCCCTTTATGTCAGGGTAAGTTAGGTCAAGTGTGTCAGGAAAGAGGACAAGTCTTTCCTGATGCGGGTCTTAGTCATATGATGACCCGCAGCTGGAGCTTTTGGTCATTGACCGAGGCCTTCCACTGGCTTACCAGTTCACCCCTATAAAAATTATACATTGATAGGTGCTATGAATAGGCTTTCTCAAGTTATCGCTTCGTCAAGCTTGGTTATTTCATTAAAGTTTTTGTTAGTGTCATTATGAAATATTTAGAAATTTCTTGAACATGTGTGAGGGAGCCGTTTCGATTTTTTTGCATTTAAGTATATGATGACAAAGCACAAGACACATGCATATTTCAAGATACTCAGAAAACGTTTTGCCACTCATGTTGAAATATTACCTTAATGTTTTGACCTGTGCATATGTCTTTATTTACATACCGTCGGTATCAACATACCAGTTTTTCAGCCAGTCTGATGGCAAACTTTACATTTAATTAAGTCTACAGTAACTAACGGTGCAAAATTCCAGATGTTATCGTGGTCTAGCCAAAACCGGGAGGTAGTAATTGATTGTTAGATGAGTCTTAGATGTGTGTGTCTGCCTTCATGATAAAACAATAATAATCTTTATTTCTACAAGTACATGTACAAGGTATACAGGCCTAGCTGACATCAATGATATACTACTATTATATAAAGCTTGTTATATGCAGCACTTGGGTAAATTAGGTCAATTTTGTCCCCAGGATGCGACACATACCAGTCGACTAACACTCAGGTACCCATTTTACTGATGGATGAACAGGGACAACTAGTGTAAGGAAACACGCCCAAAGTTTCTACCCTCGCCGAGAATCGAACCCGGACTTCAGCATGTTAAACAAAGAGTTTTTGCCACCAGGCCACGGGCCACCGTGGCCTGGTGGCCTGTGGATGTAATCTACACCAGTCGGCTAACACTCAGGTACCCATTTTACTGCTAGGTGAACAGGGACATCACGTACCTTAAGGAAACATGCCCTAATGTTTCCAACCGTACCGGGAATTAAACTACGGAGTGTGAGCAGAGTGCGATACCAACCGAACTACGGGACACCATGATAAAAATACTGATGTCAGTCTCATTCTGTCTCATGTTCACTTGAAGTTCACTTGAAGCTCACGTGAATCTATGGTTATGTCCATATGGCCAACATGTAAACATGGATGTCTGCCACTCAACAAATGACATAAAAAAAAATCCTGCCACGAAGCATGTTCCTGCTAAAGGAATAACATCAAAGTTAACACTTAGTATGATTTTTAAAGGGGTGGACTGGTAAGCCAGTGGAAGGCCTCGGTCAGACGACTAAAAGCTGTAGTGGCAGGTTATTATATGACTAAAGACCAGTGTCAGGAACCACTTGTCCTGTTTCCTGACCAGTCTTACCTAACCTACCCTAACGGCAAATAATTCTTAATATCTGAAAACAGCAGAGTTCTTTATTACACAGTTACCCTCATCTTTGAAACTTAGTGTAACAGAAATTTGCTTTTCAGTGAGTAGTCTTCGTATTTCACTATTTGTCAACATTTTCTATTCCAACCATTTTGTAGTCATAAAATGTTTATACTTAAAAAAACAAAAATCAGGTCACTATCCACCTTTTGGGGTCTTATATTCAAGGGAAAGCGCTAAGCCAGTAGGGTTCAGATATCATTGCTTACCATGCCTCAGGTAAGGCAATCAAATTTGATTACCTACCTGGGGTATGGTAAAAAAAAATGTTAGGAATCCTTAACCTGTAAATAGCTTGTCAATAAAGCTAGGGATCCTTAACCTAACCTTGTCAAACCCTGTGTAAAAAAAAAATGGAATCTTGGTACAGAGAATATCTTTACATTTCTACTTACAGACAGACCTTCCTACAAGACTTGACTACCAGTTTCCTTGTCTCCACAACTTGATTACTAAATCTTTGGCTTACTTCTAAAATCGAGAGCACAATAGCCTTACAGATACTGAAAGTTTAGAAACCCAACCTCAGTTTCACCCAAGAAGAATAAACCTGCAAGAGACCAAGTCTAATATGTACCAAATTTTCGCATATTAATAGCTATTCATCCACCAAGGCCAAAAAACTAAGCACCTTTAATAAAATGTTATAATTTTAATCAAGCCGAAGGGATTGAACAGCTGTAAATTAAATATCCACTAAATGAGTTCTGGTCACGCTGAGGTAAGCGCTACTATTGCTTCATGGCTCCACTACTTTCACCTTACTGGGTCAATTATATAAGTTTTTTCTCATGGGTCTGTGTTAGATTGATAAAGCCCCTTGTAGGCTAAAAGTCTCTCAGAGAGATGTTACACACATGTTTTATTTATGAACGTGTCAGTATTATATACCTTTGATCTAAAAAACATTGCTGATTGATTACTACTACTCCTACCATTATTTCTAATGTCACTTCATTTACTACTACTACTATGCTTTTCTGACTTCTACAATTACTATAACTGGGATGTGAGGACAAGTTCACTTACTTCACATGTTGGTTATGAGATAGAAAACGTTTTGTGACGTTGAAACATCCCGAAATATTTCTCAAGGTTAACAGCACACAGTGTGAGAGGATGGAAATGAAGATACACTTCAAGAGTGTTCATGGGTTTAGGTTTCAGATAAAAGTGAAACACTTCGAGAATTGTTGGTGAAGTGGGTAGAGAGCGCCTCTACCCACTATGTGAACGTGATACCTCAAAGGCGGTGGGACCAGACATCTCTCTCAAAGGCGGTGGGACCAGACATCTCTCCATGGGTCCTTAGAGAGGGAGCAGAGATGCTGTGTGTGCCACTAACAAAGATCTTCAACACATCAATTGAAACTGGGCAACTACCTGACGTATGGAAGATGGTAAATGTAGTCCCAATTTTTAAAAAAGGAGACAGACACAAGGCATTAAACTACAGACCTGTGTCACTAACATGTATAGTATGCAAAGTCATGGAGAAGATCATCAGGAGGAGAGTGGTGGAGCATCTGGAAAGAAACAAGCGTATAATTGACAACCAGCACGGTTTCAGGGAAGGAAAATCCTGTGTCACAAACCTACTGGAGTTGTATGACAAGGTGACAGAAGTAAGACAAGAGAGAGAGAGAGGGGTGGATAGACTGCATTTTCTTGGACTGCAAGAAGGTCTTTGACACAGTTCCTCACAAGGGGTTAATGCAGAAGCTAGAGGATCAGGCACACATAACAAGAAAGGCACTGCAATGGATCAGAGAATACCTGACAGGGAAGCAACAAGTCATGGTACGTGACGAGGTGTCAGAGTGGGCGCCTGTGACAAGTGGGGTTCCACAGGGGTCAGTCCTTGGACCTGTGCTGTTTTTGGTATATGTGAATGACATAATGGAAGGGATAGACTCAGAAGTGTCTTTGTTTGCAGATGATGTGAGGTTAATGAGGAGAATCAAATCAATCGAGGATCAGGCAGGACTACAAAGAGACCTGGACAGGCTACAAGCCTGGTCAAGCAACTGGCTCCTTGAATTTAACCCTGCCAAATGCAAAATTATGAAGATCAGAGAAGGGCAAAGAATCTCGCAGACAGAGTATAGTCTAGGTGGCCAAAGATTGCAAACCTCACTCAAAGAAAAAGATCTTGGGGTGAGTATAATACCGAGCACATCTCCTGAGGCACACATCAATAAGATAACTGCAGCAGTGTACAGGCGTCTGGCAAACCTTAGGATAGCGTTCCGATACCTCAGTAAGGAATCTTTCAAGACTCTGTGCACCATATATGTCAGGCCCATAGTGGAGTATGCAGCACCAGTTTGGAATCCACACCTGGTCAAGCATGTCAAGAAATTAGAGAAAGTGCAAAGGTTTGCAACTAGACTAGTCCCAGAGCTAAGGGGATTATCCTACGAAGAAAGGTTAAGGGAAATTGGCCTGATGACACTGGAGGACAGGAGGGTCAGGGGAGACATGATAACAACATATAAAATACTGTGTGGAATAGACAAGGTGGACAAAGACAGGATGTTCCAGAGATGGGACACAGAAACAAGGGGTCACAATTGGAAGTTGAAGACTCAGATGAGTCAAAGTGATGTTAGGAAGTATTTCTTCAGTCATAGAGTTGTCAGGCAGTGGAATAGCCTAGAAAGTGATGTAGTGGAGGAGGGAACCATACATAGTTTTAAGACAACGTTTGATAAAGCTCATGGAGCAGGGAGAGAGAGAGGACCTAGTAGCAATCAATGAAGAGGCAGGGCCTGGAGCTATGAATCGACCCCTGCAACCACAAACAGATGAGTACAAATAGGTGAGTACACACACACACACACATATATATTTTTTTAACAAGTCGGCCGTGTCCTGCTCCAGATTCAAGTCTTAGGTTGTGTATGCATAGTGATTCCACATGTATAACAATTTAATTCTTTTAAGTTTTTGATATGTGACATCCATGTTATCAATCTATAGTTTTCTTATACGAATACTGTTTTACTACCAACTTTGTGGAGTGGGGCTATATCAGCGGTTTTAATCTCAGCTGAATGCTGGACAGCTTTCTCTAGATAATGTCTGTAAACTGATGAGGAAAAGCAGATTATAATTGTATTTCATGTGTGGGTCATTCAACGCAAGGTATAAGTGCATAAAGTTTGATTTAAACTGAGTAAATAAGAAACAAATTTTCAGTGATTTTAAGGGCACACAAATGTTATGGACACAAGTTTATTATGTAGATTTAAACCAAGATGACCCAGTAAACTCATATGGGCCATACAGCAATTGGGAATGGGAGAACATTAGGTTCAATTTAAGGGAGGTAAAGATATCTCCAGTTCCTTGGACCAAGAGCCCTTCTGTATTTAGGCACCTCCACTACAGCCACCATAAGTGGTGGATGCTCAGTCCTCCATGTGCTAATACAGCCAGGTCTCTGACCAGTCAGGCTGATGATTGCATCATGGAATAGCAATGCATGAAACACACTACATGACTCGTACAATTGCAGCACAAGTCCAGTTCCTTAGATCAGAAACCCCTCACCAGCATCAAGGAACCTCCCTTTAGGGGATGCATGGGGAGAGTGCCTGCAAAACAAGAGGCAATCAGATTCAATTTGAGAAAAGGCTCTAATTCTTTGATAAAGCTCCCATCACGGGAATAAGACACTTTCTTTGAAGGGAGGTAAGGCTTATGCAGTGCATCAGGAAGGGAAGATAACTGGGTTTGAGCTGAAGAAGGAGATTGCAGCTCCAGTTCCATGGACCAATAGCCCTTCTCCAGCATCGAGGCACCTTCCTTAGGGAGGAGGAATAACTAATAATGGTAAGGCCATCTAGTGTATATTAAAGGATTCCTGGTAGGAGCCACATCCCTATACCCAGCAGTAGTACACGTATACCTGTGTTATCAGTTACTTATACTAACTCTCAAGTGTAACTATCAGTCTGGTGTGTTTTTGTTAAATGTTATCTCCATGATGCGCACTTATCATGACTACTATCACCCAGTTATCTTTAACACCAAGTGTGATAACCAACACGTCTGTGGCCACACTCACAACTTACCACACAACACTGTTATATCACTTTGACACAATAATAATTCATTATTATAACATTTATGTTAAGCACTAAACCCATAGGGCTCATACAACAGTTGGGAAATGGGAAGTAATCAAGTTTGATCCAAGGGTGAGAAGAATAGTATGAATTCTAGGGATCAATAGCCCTTCAGGATAATCATGACACCCCTATGATATGACACTAAAAGCCTTGATCCAATTCAACTTTTTGGGTAGGATTTCTTTTAACACACTGGCTGTCTCCCACCTAGGTAGGGTGACCCAAAATAGAAGAAACACTTTCACCATCACTTAATCTATCACTGTCTTGCCAGTAGCATGCTGACATAACAGCTCACATGCCCTTCAAAACTGCAATATCCCCACCCCTCCTTCAGAGTGCAGGCACTGTTACTATCTCCTCCAGGATTCCAGTCCAGTACAAAAAATATTCAACTGTTTATCATTCTTATGAGGAATGAATATTTACCCTGTTCTGTTATGCATGTTTTCTAAACAAACTTGTGAAATACAGTATTAGATGTTGTTAATTATCCTATTATTATTATTACAATTAAAACTAAGTGCTCAACCCACAAAGGTCTTACAGTGATGCAGGGTAGGATGTGCTAAAGATGTAATGTGCCAAATCAGAGACCAGCGAGGGTGAAGAGGATGCTGGAGGTAGAGTCAGTAAGGGCAGAATTAATCCTATGTGGGTACAGTGCAACCTCAGTTTTCAAATTTAATTCATTCCAGATGTTGATTCGACAACCAAAATCGATGACAACTAAAGCAATTTTTCTCAGAGAATAATGTAAACAGAATTAATCCGTTCCAGACCCCGAATGACAACATAATACAATACATATTAATAATGTACTAACTACTACATAAAATAATGTATAAAATTATACAGCACAGGGGAAACTGTAAAAATGAATACTAAATAAAAGTTTAATTGAAATACTGTACAGTAAATGAAAATTTAACTGCCTCTTACCTGTCAGAGGAGAGCTAATGGTACACTGGAAGCAGGAGGTGGAGGAGAGGAAGGAGGATGTTATTGTTTGGAAGGAGAGTCACCTCCTATTAATGTGTCAGGCAACTGTCCTGGTGTTTCTCTTCTTTGTCTCTTTTCACCACTAACACCTTGTTCTGGCTCACTGGTTCTTTGTCTCACTAAACACCTGTCCAGTGAGGTTTGTTTCAGGCTGTTTTAACACTTGTCTGAATTGAGACATTACACTGTCATTGTACTTGTTAGAGAGACGAATGGCTACTGCTTTGTCTTGATGGTATTTTTCAGCAAAATCCTGAACTTCATGGCATTTAGCACGCATTTCCTTGACAAGTGCGAAAGCTTGTCCATTGACAACCAAAAGAACGTACAAAAACCAGGATATTTTTTTCTTGAATGCCACATTCAAAGACTGATTTATTCAACAAGTATGGCAGTTGACAACTGAGATTCCACTGCATAAGCTTTGTTTAATGTCTAACCCCTTCATACCTTGTTTAAATTACAGCCTGTCCTCACTCAGCAATGTATTCACTTACCGACGCCTCAGACTTACGACGGGCTCTCTGACCAGTATTCATACCTCTATTCTGTTTATTTCAATATACAGTACACTATTGTATAACATTTAAAAATATACCAGAAATGTTATAAATAGTGCAAAGGTGATATTAAAACAATATCAAAGATGGCTGACAGAAACTTGCTACCTTTATACAGTAGACCCCCGGTTCGCGATGCTATCGGTATCCGATAAATCCGGTAACCGATGCATTATATCGCAGAAAATTTGCCTCGCTTCCCGATACAAAACCCGGTATGCGATGTGGTTCATACGAGACGTGTCCATGTGTGGCCTGAACTGCCCCGTGTGTGCCAGTGTTTACAAGCCAGCCAGTGTGCGCGCATCTAAGGATACATTCGGTACATTCCATATTATCCATATTATCACTGTTTTTGGTGCCTGTTTTTGCAAAATAAGTCACCATGGGCCCCAAGAAAGCTCCCAGTGCCAACCCTTCGAGACCAAGGGTGCTAATGACTATTGAAATGAAGAAAGGGATAATTGCAAAGTACGAAAGTGGAGTGCGTGTGTCGGAGCTGGTCAGGTTGTATAGTAAACCCCAATCAACCATCTCTACTATAGTGAGCAAGAAAACGGCAGTCAAGGAAGCTGTTCTTGCAAAAGGTGCAACTGTGATTACGAAACAGCGATCGCAAGTGTTAGAAAATGTTGAGAGACTGTTATTGGTGTGGATAAATGAAAAACAGATAGCAGGAGATAGCATCTCTCAATCAATCATTTGTGAAAAGGCTAGGCAGTTGCATGACGATTTGGTAAAAAAATTGCCTGCAACTAGTGGTGATGTGAGTGAATTTAAGGCCAGCAAAGGTTGGTTTGAAAGATTTAAGAACCGTAGTGGTATACATAGTGTGATTAGGCATGGTGAGGCTGCCAGTTCAGACCACAAAGCGGCTGATTTTTTTTTTTTTTTTTCAACAAGTCGGCCATCCCCCACCGAGGCAGGGTGACCCAAAAAAAGAAAGAAAATCCCCAAAAAGAAAATACTTTCATCATCATTCAACACTTTCACCACACTCACACATTATCACTGTTTTTGCAGAGGTGCTCAGAATACACCAGTTTAGAAGCATACACATATAAAGATACACAACATATCCCTCCAAACTGCCAATATCCCAAACACCTCCTTTAAAGTGCAGGCATTGTACTTCCCATTTCCAGGACTCAAGTCTGAAAAATATGTGCATGAATTCAAGGAGTACATAGAGGCTGAAGGATTGAAACCTGGTCCTAGTGGCATTAAAAGAAGGGAAGTAACCCCGGAAAAGGACTTGCTACCTCAAGTCCTAATGGAGGGGGATTCCCCTTCTAAATGCTAACACCATCCACACTCTCCCCTCCTCCCATCCCATCAATCATCACCAGATCTTCATTAAAGGTAAGTGTCAATTATTCTTTCGTTGTTTATTGTTATTGTTATTGTTGTTATTGTAATTACTATTCTATTGCATTAAACTTAATATTTCATGTGGTAAAAGTTTTTTTTTCATACTTTTGGGTGTCATGCACGGATTAATTTGATTTCCATTATTTCTTACGGGGAAAATTGATTCGCTTTCCGATATTTTTGGTTTACGATGAGCTCTCAGGAACGGATTAGTATCGCGAACCGGGGGTCCACTGTAGTATGCTCCTCACTTAGCGACGAATTCGTTTAACAACGTGGTCTCAGGAACGGAACTCCATCGTTAAGTGAGGAGAGGCTATGTTTGTGGGAAGGGGATAAATTTGTAGGAGTCGTGCAGCACCTGAGGAATAGGAGGTAATGAAGTCTGATCCTTGAAGTATGTTTATTTGTAAAACACTAATAAAATCCAGAGTTTTGCTCGCCTCATACCTCCCTTTAATTTCCTGCTATTCTCAATGTTATCACTTGATCGTATATTGTCATTTTCCTTCTAATGTGGTTATGAATTATCTTCATTTGTTTTTACCTTGGTTGCTATGTCCATTCTAAGCTGTTTTTCAGTGTCCCTTGTACAAAGATGATAATTCCTGCCTTTTGTGCTAGCTTCCCTGCTCTGGGGTTGAGTTATCATTATATTAAAAAAGTGGTAAAACCCATATGGGTCATTCAGTATGAGGTCAGCTTCATTCTGCATATGTAGGGAAACAGGAATAAAAGATTGAAGGTAATTCTTTATCATAATAAAAAGAGAGACTAGAAATGGGCACTGTTTATTAACATAATGTTCCATTGCCATCACAAGAGCTATAAGTGATAATTAAATGACTAGTAGACATAAACATGGTACAAAATTTTTCTTTTAAAAGTTATGAAAAGGTTGAATTATAATTAAATTGTTTAAGACAAGTTTGTTTTAATTACATGATTGTGTTGACCTTTATCTAACTTTGTAAATATACATATCAATCACTTTTGAATGTAGTACACATTAATCTAACACTTAATCTAAATCTAATATATTTTTAATAATTATTCCAAGTTATAAATGTAATGAAAGATTTATTTTAAAAAATCACAGCAAAACACATGTATAAATTTCCAACTTAGATCACTCGTTCCTCATTAGGTACTACAGTGATTGTTGAATCACAATATTAGGAGCATATTTCCAATAAATCTTTTTCAAATTTTAAAACTGCTGAACTGACTGCCACTTACATTTGCCATGACCACTGGATTATGTTACTGCCTTGAAATTGGACAACAACTCTAGAAAGCAATCAAGTGATATTCACTACAGCAAAATGTAAAAAAACCCAACACCATGCAGGTTAATCTTCATTCAAAAGCTACACTGTAGTTAAGTGAGAATATTGGAAAAATGCAAACTTCAATGAAAGAGAGCATTACAAGTCAAAGGATGTCATCACAAATCTATTATACTTTGTGCACAATGATTTGAAGCATGATGAAGTGCACAACAGGAATAGTCTATTAGATTATGTATTAGACTGTGGAGATGAATGGTGCAAGGCTGGCTGACAAGTGGATAAAACTAGAAATTTGCAGACAGGAACTTGACTGAGGCATTTCACCTGTAGAACTGGCTTCTTCAGCCACTGACCGATGAAGCTACTTCTACAGGGAAAATATCTTGATGAAGCTCCTCACAGCAAATTTTGTCCATCACTGCCAGATTATGTATTAGTGAACAGAAGGTTGAAGGGTAGACTTGTGGATTTACATGATGTCAGAGTGAATGATACATTTGATCATTTTCTAGTGGAAGCTAGATGGAGGGAGGTGGGGTACAGGGTAACAGTGTCAGTGGGAAAAAAAAGTGAAGGGGTTGATTAGTAAGACGTACAATATGAGCAGTGGCTGGAAGTAAGACTGACCAATGACAGACAAAGTAATGAAGGAAATATCAAAGAGGTATGGTGTTTTATTCAACAATGTAATGGCTGGGTTTATAGAAGGGTTAGTCCAGGCAGGAAGAGGAATGATTGGTATTATGTGGAGGAAAGGGTGGTAAAAAAAAAAAAAATATATATAGTCTATAAAGGATTTTTACCAAGAAAAAACATACTGTGCAATACAGAGATGAAAAGAGAAAGAGAAGTTGAAAAATTAGAAAGTTGAGAACACAAGAAAGAGATTTTCTACATTATGAAACTTTTTATTAGAGGTTTGCTTTGCAGCTGTGTCCAGAACTAACAAAGAAACTTGAGCAAATTTCTCATACTAAAGTTGAACTTCCCAAAAGTTAAGGAGTTCTTAGAATCTATGATCATCAAATCATTTCTTATCCAACAATGCTTCAGAAGTTCAATGTTGTGGAGCACATATCAATCCATCTTGGCCTGCAGTTTCACCAAGGTTTCTTAGGAAATCTCAACCAGTTAATTTAAATGAGGAGATCCTTTTACCATTATCACAGTACATGATCTGATTACAATCCTCCAGAATACAAGTTCTCTTGATGCAAGAAGCAATGAATGACAACATTAGAGATGACCACTTTCACGTGGGCACAGAAGCCCATTTAATTTTCCTTTATAAGTGAAGCTCCATCAATACATACAGCATAACAATCCATCCAGTAAAGGTTTTATGGCTTGAAAATAAAACTGCATACCAACTTTCTCCCAAGAAAGTTTCATGGCCCTGATTTGAATTGATACCAGAGGTTGAGAAACAGTGTATTAAGAGATATGGAGAATTATTTTGTTAAATGTAGATGATGCAATGGAAGTACAGACTTTATGCATGGGACAGAAAGAAAGATTCCTAAGTGAGGATGAAGAAAGTGAGTGAGGCAGTAAACAGACTGAACCTAAAAATGCAACAAGACTGGCTGGGATGAAGACTGAGATGCTGAAAACATGTAGGCATATAGACTGGAATGACTGGAGTACATGCTAAGTTTATGAATTGTATAGCAGAACTGAAAATGCCAGAGCTGACGTGGTTCCTTTGTACAAGAGAAAAAGTGAATAGACAACACAAGAATTATAAAGAAATAAGTCTGTTGACACCACTGGGTGAAATGCATGGCACAAGAGTTATCAAAATAGTCATGGGAAAGACAAAGTAGGATTACATAGGAACAATGTGGTTATAGGAAGCAAAGGAAAGCAATGTGTGGATCAAGCACTGCAGCATACAAATGCATACAATGCATTATGGATTTGAAAAAGAGGCATAAGACAGGGTGGAAAAAGAAGTGATGTGGCTAGTGTTTAAGTGTATGGAAAAGATGGTCCACTATTAAAAGTTGTAAAAGGTTTTAATTGGAGAGTCTCAGATTAGGGTATAAATGAAGAAGTTGAAAGTGATTAAATAATGAGTGATGAGAATAAGAAGTTTTGGGAATGAAAGATTAAATGTCAAACTGAACGGAAGGTGTTATACCAGATTTAATGCAAATGGAATTAGTGAATATATTAAGTTATCTGGAAGGGGCTTGGACTTCCAGCAAGCGTGCATGAGCGTGTTAGATAGGAGTGAATGGAGATGAATGGTACTTGGGACCCGACGATCTGTTGGAGTGTGAGCAGGTAATACACAAATAACCCGCACATAAAAGAGAGAAGCTTACGACGACGTTTCGGTCCGACTTGGACCATTGACAAAGTCACTTTGTCAATGGTCCAAGTCAGACCGAAACGTCGTCGTAAGCTTCTCTCTTTTATGTGCGGGTTATTTGTGTATCGTTCCAGTCACGGTATTGTGCCTTTTTGTTATTTGTGAGCAGGTAATATTTAGTGAAGGGATTCAGGGAAACCGGTTATTTTCATATAGTCGGACTTGAGTCCTGGAAATGGGAAGTACAATGCCTGCACTTTAAAGGAGGGGTTTGGGATATTGGCAGTTTGGAGGGATATGTTGTGTATCTTTATATGTGTATGCTTCTAAACTGTTGTATTCTGAGCACCTCTGCAAAAACAGTGATAATGTGCGAGTGTGGTGAAAGTGTTGAATGATGATGAAAGTATTTTCTTTTTGGAGATTTTCTTTCTTTTTTGGGTCACCCTACCTTGGTGGGAGACGACTGACTTGTTGAAAAAAAAAAAAAAAAAAAAATCTGGAAGTGGAAGATGGGTCTGGAAGATGGGGCTAGAATGACAGTAGGCATCCCAGAATAGATGATGGAAAGAAAATACAAGCTGTTCCAAAGTCTATGGAAGAAAAGAAGTTTCTTAATGAATGCCAAAAAAGGGAATGTATCAAAAGTATTGTGGTGCCAGTGGTTTTTGTATGGAAGTGAAGCACAGGCTTTTGAGTGTTGCAGAAAAGAGGCTGGAGGCAGTGGTAATGCCATGCCTAGCTGAATATTATGCAAAGCATAAAAAAAAAAAAAAAAAAAAAAAAAAAAAAAAAAAAAAAAAAAAAAAAAAATATGCAGTGGTATCAAAGGTACAATTCAAGAAGTGAAAGGGGTTGAGATGGTTTGGTCGGGTAGAATGGGAGAAAGACGGGTGCCTAAATCTGGGGTGGAGAGAATGTTTACATAAAAATTAAAGTAAAGGGTTGAAGCAAGAAGGGAATGTTTTGAGGTAAGAGCTTGAGCATCCAGAAGGCATTTGTGAGCATGTGAAATCAATGAGTGGAGGTAACTGGATTTTGGGGATCAATGTGCTGATGGAGTGAGAGTATAATAAGGAAACCAGGTTACTGAACTTAAGAATGTTAGAATGGGAAGTACAGTGCCTGCATTTTTGAGAGCCTGGTACTGATGCTGTTGTTTGGTGGGCCACTGATTGGTAATCAACATGTACTTATTGAAGAACAGACTAGGCTTAAGTGGTAAGTTTTTTTCTTTTTGGTCACCCTGCCTTGGTGGGATATGGCCAACACTGAAAAAAAATATAAACACACACACCCACACCTCACTATTCAATGTAGCTGAATAGGACTTCATGAAAACTGAAGTTACTAAGCTCAGGAAAGTCCAGTCAACTACTACATACTGCAGTTACCGTAAGTGTCAAAGCTTAGCAAAACGTTTTAAATGTTCTAATCTATTATTGTCGAGTTCTTAAAGCTAACAATCCAATGGGTTAATAAACTGACAAACTGACAATGATGAACTGCAGTAATAAAATGAATATCTATAAATTGTTTGAAGTTAGGATTATATACATCATTTTATTGGTAACGCACCTTTTGCAGGAAAACATTCCTTCCAATATGATTTATTATTTATGAAAGGACATCGAGGGCTTAGTCATCTGGAATGAAAATAATGAAGTTAGATACTGTATATGGAACAGCTTGCTAAATACAGTAGTGCACAATAGATAGGAGCAAGACTTCAATTTTTTCAAATAATCAGTTAGATGAACTTTCAGCATCATCATTCACAAAATATAATAAACATTCTCCAACAGTCTTCTACTTGTAATAAAATTTTACCCAGTAATAATGAATCATCTAAACCTGACTCAAAAATGTTTTATGCATATATATAGAGTATATAATCAATGAAATCAAATATTTAAAACTAATCAGCAAAGTCATGAAACATGTTTCAGATAACTTCCATGAACATTTACCTAATACAGGTACATTATACTACAAATCATCCTTATGTCATTTTTTAGATCACACAATTACTGAAACAGGTGCCACTTTCATATATGACAGGTGATAAGATTTATACATTACAGGCATAGGAAACCCAGAGAAGATTATGCCCCCCAATTAACATTTTTTTTTTTAAGGGTAAGTAGGAACAAAATAAGCAGCATATCTTTTTCCTATCTCCAATAATATTACTTTACACAGTATACAACAAATAGGACCACAGGTATTTTATCATTTTTGACACCATATTAGTCCTAAGGAGTACCCCATTTCTAAAAAAAATAGCTCCCCATATACAAAATTTTTAAACATCATGTTTTTAATTTAAACTTACCAGCAGTTAGCTACATTAGAACAACCCTTCTGATCAAGTATGCAACATCTAGTCAGTTGACTTCAACAAGATAGTGCAAGGAATATAACACAAAAGCAACCAACTACTTAAAACTAGACCAATTGTCCATTAACTCCACTTTGCAGTATAAAAAAAACTCACTTTCCATTAACTTTAAAAGTGCATTATCAATTTAAATGGGAATTTATTAAAAAAAAAAAACGTTTTATATTGGTAATTATACTGCACTATACTGATACATGTAGATAGAAATTACCCTCATGCAGGTACTATCATCCTGCCATACAAGTATAAAATGGAAGCCTGATAAATGTTTTGCACTTTTTCAGGATACATAGTATTGTCATTCTATCTTAGGGATATCTAGCATGATAAGTAATATTAATACTTCTAATGGCACTTTCTCACGTATTGTTAATTTTTTTTTTTTCAAGAAGTCGGCCGTCTCCCACCGAGACAGGGTGACCCAAAAAGAAAGAAAATCCCCAAAAAGAAAATACTTTCATCATCATTCAACACTTTCACCTCACTCACACATAATCACTGTTTTCTTCTTATTCTTTTTAGTAATCTTTACAGGAAAAGGGGTTACTAGCCCATTGTTCCCGGCATTTTAGTTGACTTTTACAACACGTATATTATTATTGTAATTTCAGTAAATTAAAAAAAAATATTTCCTGTATGAATTATTTTCTATAATAAATGGTTTAAAATGAGCATTTTTATAATTAATACCAATGAAGTGTAGGATAACCCCTTCTCCTGTATATAGTACTAAATGTAAAAGGAGAAACTTCCGTTTTTCCTTTTGGACCACCCTGCCTCGGTGGGATACGGCCGGTGTGTTGAAAGAAAGAAAGAAAGAAAGAAAGAAGTGTAGGATGTTTTAAAGTGTATTCACTGTATAATTTGTAATGATCTTGGGGTGCTTATCAGGATGAATATGGAAGACTATTTAAGAATATGGATTAGCATTACAATACATGATTGCTCAAGACCTTCTGAACACACACAAATCTATTTTTAACATGCTGAATATTCTTAGATAGGTTACTTTAATACATTGCAATCCTCAACATAAACCTTCCACAATTAAATATAAAAGTTTTATAAAACAGAAATATATTGCTGGATTCAAAGTACAGAATATATGAAAATAAAATAGAGACTTGCTGAACAAAGAACATTTTTAGCTTTTGTATTTTGTATTTGTGTATTGTTGTAGAGATCTTTTAATATTTTTAGCCCATGAACAATTTCACAATTATTTGCTAATGCCACAGACCTTACCACTCTGCAGCTCAACAGCAACATCAATAGTGCAGTGCTTAGATAAAACTGTGACAAGTCTTTGTGGTTTTGTTAATAAAGTTACAATTGTTACAAGTGAAAACAATACTTATATCCAATTTTCGTGCATTTAAGAATATTAAGTATTAGCAGCATTCCTTTTAAAAGTACACAAGTATAGATTTTAGTCCTTTTGGTCGCTTTCAATGAAAGTTATTCCACAGTAATAAAGAAGTGTACTGAGATATCACACTTTACCATCACATATACCAAATCAAGATGCTACTACATATATGGTACACTATTGTCAGAATGGCACCACCATACTTATGTCAGCTTTAAATATTTACATTTTATGTTACAGTAACTAATTTATATTTTGAATAAGCTAGAAAGCTTCCTTATTTTCTCTCCTACTTATATTTCAGCCACTATATAATATTATTTGCTTCCTATGCCTGTGTCATCTTATATATACAGCATTCACCAATGACAAAATTGATAGTAACTGATTGTCACCTCAGTGACATTCAGTACTGATCAGTGAATTACAAGCAGTTGTTATTTACAAAACATTTTCAGTAAACACATTAGGAATACAAAATGCATAGACTTGTACCAGTAACAATAATGTGAGGGTGTGGTGGAAAGTCTTGCTTTGCACAACAAGCTTATACAGTAGTGGGACAAGGTTTTGATCTGTTAAGATCCTGACTAGATCAAAACAGTGTCCCCATAATAGCTTGTTTTGCTAAGTGTTCTTTTCTTCACTATTGTTGGCACCAATCCATTTAGTTTCAATGTTAAGTTGTGTTTACTGTATCAGTCGTGTAATCAACATCTTTAATTTAATAATAATTTATTTGGCTATCTGGCTTGAAAACTGGGTACTGTTATAATGACAAATATTAATTGAAGCAGAGAAAAATTAGATTTCCAATGGGAGTACATGATAGGGTATAAAGCTTTCGGAATATTACTCACCAAATAATATGCTTTTGTTTCTTCTTCACCTCTGACTCCCCTTGTTCAATACTCAAATTTTTTGTAAAACATCTTTGGTATTGATTATAAAAAATCATTCATACATTCAACTTCTACACACTTACTCCTGTTCCACACTGTAAGCATCCAGAGTGTAATCTGCATTAATGATTAAGAAATATGTGAGGACTACGTTTTGGTGAAGTTTAGATTATAGAGCGTGAAATAGATCTACTTAATACCTACAAGAAACTATTAGTCACAGTAATTGCCTTTAATCAGGAGTAAAAGTATACAATAACATTACCAGCTAAGAGCAGATAATAAATTTACAGTAATGGTCAATATTTAAAGGGATATTTAGCCATATTCTTTGCAATGAAATGTAGTTTGTAAAAGTTACAGTATTCTATAAGAAACATGACACTGTTTATACTAATTGGTTCCCCTGCATATATTCCCCTGAATATATTTGTTATACTAACATATAAAGAGAGCTAGCTACAATGAACCTGGAAGATTCTACTTAACGGTAATACGTTTTTCCTGTTGCACTAAAATTAGGAATAACCCACTCCTGATGACCCTTCCTCTTATTGTATCCATGATGCCCATGTCTACCTCTTTTTTCCTGCTGCTTATGGTAATAATAATGATTATCATTATCATCATCATCATCATCATCATCCTCATCCTCAAATCTTACATACTGTCTATGGGTCTCTTGCTTTCCATTCCTATTGTGGTCATATCTGTCATAGTCATGTAGCCTGCTCGTCTCATATTCATCCTGAAATCTCATATCCTTCCTTCCTTGTGCTCTGCTAAATTGCCAATCTGCCTTTTGTTCGCTCTCTCTTAAGTTACTTCTATCCTTTGCTCGGTCAAACAACCAGTCAGACTTATGCTCCTCTTTGCGTTTGTGCTCACGACCTGTTGCTCTCCTACTAACCCACTCTCCGCTGTAGTGCTGGGTGTGATTCTTACCACGTCGTCGGATAAATGTTTTCTTAGGCCCAGAATATTCTCTATGGTAATTCTTCTTAGATGGTTTCTGCCAGTGGCGCATCAATCCTTTTCTTTTATTGTTATCCTCCTCATCGTCATCGTCATATGTGATATAGTGTTTCTTCTTGTACTTGTCGTCCTCATCATCATCATCATCGTCATCATCATCGTAATACTTTTTCTTATGGTGCTTTCTCTTAAATCTATGACTATCATCGTCATCATCGTCGTCGTCATCATCGTCGTCATCATCATAATGGTGTTTTTTATCGTATTTATTGTAGTGTCCTTTGTAGTATCGTTGGTTTTCATCCTTTTCTTTAATATTTCTATCCCGTTCATTTCTCTGATGATAATTCCGTGATTTGTCATTATGATTGCCATGACTATCGTGTTTCTCTTCTGATTTTTTATTTTTCTTGTCATTCTGCTTTTTATTAGACTCCTCTTTCTGGGATTCTCCCTCCTTTTTATCCTTCTTTTCTTCCTTTTGGCTGATCCTGTTTCTTCGTGATCTGTGACGCTTGCTCTCTTGCTTTTTCTCTTCCACCTTTTCTTTTATTTTTTTAGCTACATTCTTTCTCTTGTCATCTGGTATTTTCTTCTTATCCTCTCCTCCTCCTCTACGTTTTCCTTCTCTCCCCTTGTGAGACTTTGTTTCGGCTTCAGAAGACTGTTCTGAAGCAACATCCTCAGCTTGAAAATCTTTCTTGGCTCCTACTTTTACTACAGGTTTTTGTCTAGCTTTCACGCTAACTACTTCTTCCTCTTTAGGGACTGCTTCTTTGTGAGGCTCCTTCTTGACTTTTCCATTTCCTACTTCTTCATCCTCCTTGTCCACCAGCAATTCTTTTTTAACTTCACTTTCAGGTACCTCTCTTTTCTTTGGTACAATTTCCACCACATCTTCTGTACCTGTATATTTTATTTTATTCTTAGCATCTTTGTTTTTATTCTTAGTATCTTTGTTTTTATTCTTAGCATCTTTGTTTTTATTCTTAGCATCTTTGTTTTTATTCTGAGCATCTTTGTTTTTATTCTTAGCATCTTTGTTTTTATTCTTAGCATCTTTGTTTTTATTCTTATCATCTTTGTTGTCATCATCAGCAGTAAGATCTGCAGCTTCATCAGATTTCACAACCACTTCACCCTATTGAAAAAAGATATCAGAAATTAAAGATTCATAACCATTACATTTCTGAATGTTTCATCCAGTAAATCGCAATAAAACAAATGCCTTATTTCACTCAGGAAAAGTTTACTCTAGGATTTATTAATACTCTATTGAAGTTACAGTAACTAACTTTCTTTCAACAAACCGGCCGTATCCCACCGAGGCAGGGTGGCCCAAAAAGAAAAACAAAAGTTTCTCTTTTTAAATTTAGTAATTTATACAGGAGAAGGGGTTACTAGCCCCTTGCTCCCAGCATTTTAGTCGCCTCTTACAACACACATAGCTTACGGAGGAAGAATTCTGTTCCACTTCCCCATGGAGATAAGAGGAAATAAACAAGAACAAGAACTAGAAAGAAAATAGCAGAAAACCCAGAGGGGTGTGTGTATATATATACTTGTACATGTATGTGTAGTGTGACCTAAGTGTAAGTAGAAGTAGCAAGACATACCTGAGACAGAAAAAAGGACACCAGCAATCCTACCATCATGTAAAACAATTACAGGCTTTCGTTTTACACTCACTTGGCAGGATGGTAGTACCTCCCTGGATGGTTGCTGTCTACCAACCTACTACCTATAATTAACTAACTATAGTCTGCAAATACTACAATGTGTGTGCATTAGTGTAAGGAATTCAAGAAAACTGGTTAGCTGAAAGTTAGAAGTACAGTACCTGTACTCTAAAGGAGGGGTTGAGGATGTTGCAATTCAGAGGGGTCATCTGAACTGTGACATCAGCAAGACAGCAATTAAATGACAGTGAATGAGTTTTCCCTTTTTTATATCACCCTAGCTTGGTGGGAGACAGCCACTGTGTAAAAAAAAATATTTTTTTGTAACATGGGTTATATCTCATCAAAGCAGGGTGACCCAAAGAATAAATAAGAGACAATCACTATCAATGCTCCCTATTTACTTTTCCAGAAGGGCAGAGAGAGCATGGTCCAATGTTCACCCACAAAACTACAATATCCCAAACCCCAAAGAATGAAGAAATGAAAAAGAAAAAGAAAATTACTGTACAGTACTTCAATTGTGATGTGATTGAAAGTACCTGTATAAGCCTTTGTCAAGTTGTTATATATTCTACAGCATTCTAAATCATTTTTATTTTAGTAAAACCAAAATGCATACTACAGTATACAGCAATTTTAATTAGAGAAGGATCAGAATTCTCCATGGGGAAGTGGAACAGAATTCTTCCTCAGTAAGCCATGCGTGTCGTAAGAGGTGACTAATATGCCAGGAACAAGGGGCTAGTAACCTCCTTCTCCTGTATATATTACTTAAGTTAAAAAGGGAAACTTGTTTTTCATTCTTGGCCACCCTGCTTCGGTGGGATATGGTTAAATTGTTGAAAGAAGTAATAGAATAGAGAGAAGGCCTAATGAGAGCATATTATATAATTAGGCCAAAAACTCATAAAGAAAATGCAAACTTGAAATTTCTGTAGTCCTGTAGTTTAAAGTGACTGAATTAATAATTTTTTGAGATGTCATTTAGTTGTGAAAAATGTGCAGTCACAGAAAACTGGCATACAGCTTTTTAGCCTTAAAAGTAAAACAAAACTGCCTACCAAGCTGGCGCAAATTACCCAGTCTTTGGCTGGATATCTATACTAGACAAAAATAATTCAGCATACTAGATTATAAAAATTGTGTAAGTATTTCAAGTTTGAAAGTCAACTGAAAATGACATTCTCAAAATACAGTACATGTACAGTATATGGAAATGTGCAAAAGAAAGCAAAATCATCATTACCTAATTACTGTAAAGTTTTTCACACTACTATCCAAAACTAAAATACAGCCTCTCCTCACTTAACGACAGAGTTCCTTTCCTGAGACCACGTCGTTAAACAAATTTGTCGCTAATTGAGGAGCAAACTATAATGGTGGTGAATTTGTGTTAACCATTTTTTATATTGTTTTAATGTCACCTTTGCACTATTTATAACATTTCTAGTATATTTTTAAATGTTTATACAGTAGTGTACTGTATACAGTGGACCCCCGGTTGGCGATGCTATCGGTATCCGATAAATCCTGTAACCGATGCATTATATCACAGAAAATTTGCCTCGCTTCCCGATACAAAATCCGGTATGCGATGTGGTTCGTACGAGACGTGTCCATGTGTGGCCTGAACTGCCCCGTGTGTGCCAGTGTTTACAAGCCAGCCAGTGTGCGCGCATCTAAGGATACATTCGGTACATTCCATATTATCCATATTATCACTTTTTGGTGCTTGTTTTTGCAAAATAAGTCACCATGGGCCCCAAGAAAGCTCCCAGTGCCAACCCTTCGAGACCAAGGGTGCTAATGACTGTTGAAATGAAGAAAGAGATAATTGCAAAGTACGAAAGTGGAGTGCGTGTGTTGGAGCTGGTCAGGTTGTATAGTAAACCCCAATCAACCATCTCTACTATAGTGAGCAAGAAAACGGCAATCAAGGAAGTTGTTCTTGCAAAAGGTGCAACTGTGATTACGAAACAGCGACCACAAGTGTTAGAAAATGTTGAGAGACTGTTATTGGTGTGGATAAATGAAAAACAGATAGCATCTCTTAAGCAATCATTTGTGAAAAGGCTAGGCAGTTGCATGACGATTTGGTAAAAAAATTGCCTGCAACTAGTGGTGATTTGAGTGAATTTAAGGCCAGCAAAGGTTGGTTTGAAAGATTTAAGAATCATAGTGGCATACATAGTGTGATTAGGCATGGTGAGGCTGCCAGTTATGTTGTGCGACAGAGGTCCAGTGACTCTCAACCTGGTCCTAGTGGCATTAAAAGAAGAAGGGAAGTAACCCCGGAAAAGGACTTGCTACCTCAAGTCCTAATGGAGGGGGATTCCCCTTCTAAATGCTAACACCATCCACACTCTCCCCTCCTCCCATCCCATCAATCATCACCAGATCTTCATTAAAGGTAAGTGTCAATTATTCTTTCGTTATTTATTGTTATTTATTGTTATTGTTGTTATTGTAATTACTATTCTATTGCATTAAACTTAATATTTCATGTGGTAAAAGTTTTTTTTTCATACTTTTGGGTGTCTTGCACGGATTAATTTGATTTCCATTATTTCTTATGGGGAAAATTGATTCGCTTTCAGATATTTTTGGTTTACGATGAGCTCTCAGGAATGGATTAGTATCGCGAACCAGGGGTCCACTGTACTGAAATAAACAGAATAGAGGAAGTAAGATCTAAAATACATTATTTAGTTAGGAATACTGATCAGAGAGCCCATCGTAAGTCCATGGTGCTGGTAAACGAGTACGTCGCCAAGTGAGGAGAGGCTGTAATGCTTTGAGCATACTTAAGTATTAATGATGAGTCTTATGGTATGTACCTGATAGCAGGGAAATGTTCAATAAATAAAACTGTTAATATTTTTTAAGCACATACTACCTTTCTCTGATTTGAGGTGAATAAAAAATTAAAAATAATAATTCCTGCTCACCTCTAAGTCTTTCCAGGTCTTATCAAATTGTAATCCAAGAGCTGTGAGTTGATCTGTGAATGTGCTGAGAGTCTTCTCTATTGATGTTTTGCCACGTCTCAGGATGTTGCTACGTCCAATCTCTTTCACCTTGTTTACAACATTAACAATCACACGATTCATTCTTGCCAGGGTGTCACGGCCAACAGCTGCCATTTTATCTGGTTGGCTAAGTTCCTTAAGCTGTTGAAAATAAAGTAAAATGTAAAAATTCAAGACAGCAATAGCATAAATTGCTTCAATAATGCAAGTGTCAGCATTGATAGCTGGTTAATATATCAGCCTTAAGTCTGATCCTTGATAGCTGGTTAATATATCAGCCTTAAGTCTGATCCTTGCTCTTTATACTCTCTTGGGTTGAAAAAATTAATGGGAACCAATTTAGGATGATAGTTACCATGATACTCCTGTGACAATCAAGGCATGCTGACAGTTTAGAATTTGTCTCAGGCTTTTCCTAAGGAATATACAGTGGAACCCCGGTTTTCATCTTTAATCCATTCCAGAAGGTCGGCCAAAAACCAATTTGTATGAAAACTGAAGTAATATTTCCTATTAGAAATAATGTAAAACTAATTAATCCGTTCCAAACACCCAAAAATATTAACAAAAAATACATTTTATAGAGAATAATTATAGTTTTACATACAGAAAACAATGAGAAATAAATATAAAGCACTAATGAAATGGATAAATGAACATTTAACCCTTAAACGGTCCAAACGTATATATACGTTCATGCGTGTAGCACCCCAAACATATATATACGTTTTCTTTGTCATTCATTCAATATTGCCACAATAAGCCTGAGTCACCCAGACATGGGAGAATGGATGTGCGCCATATTAAAATAATTGGGCATGCCTGGGTACCATATGCTCTTTTTTCCTTTTAAAAGAAAAGATTTTTTTTTCCTCAAAAAATTTGGGGCGCTACGCGAGTGAACGTATATATACGTTTGGACCGTTTAAGGGTTAAATCACTTTTACCTTTATTGAAGACTTGCTGGCATATGGAAGATAGCAAAGAGGGGAGAGGGAGGAGAGGTTATCTCTACCACCGTCACTACCACCCTCTACCACCATCACTGCCATCCTCTACTACCATCACTACCACCCTCTACCACCATTACAACCACTACCACCCTCTACGTGTAACAAAGGCAGACTGAGTCACGAACGTACGAGCAGCCGCATCCTGCGGGCAGGCAGACACACATCTGGTACAGACAATTTCCGAGCAGATGTATGAAAACGGGGAAAATTTCACCAAAAAAAGTGGTAGAAAACTGAACTGTATGATAACTGGACCGAACGAAAGCCGGGGTTCCACTGTAAGTTTGGGGACACAAACCTTTGTGAGAAGTCATGAAGCCTATTTTGGGGTGACATCACCCCACATTAGTGTTTCAACATCTGGAAATGTGGTGCACATGACTTAATAACTATATGAAAATAATGAAAATAAGAAAAAATTTTGGAGTGAGTTAAACAAGTTAAGAAAGCCTAGGAAAAGTATGGATTTGTCAGTTAAAAACAGAGTAGGGGAGTTAGTAGATGGGGAGAGGGAGGTATTAGGTAGATGGCGAGAATATTTTGAGGAACTTTTAAATGTTGAGGAAGAAAGGGAGGTGGTAATTTCATGCACTGGTCAGGGAGGTATACCATCTTTTAGGAGTGAAGAAGAGCAGAATGTAAGTGTGGTCGAGGTATGTGAGGCATTACGTAGAATTAAAGGGAATAAAGCAGCTGGAACTGATGGGATCATGACAGAAATGTTAAAAGCAGGGGGGGATATAGTGTTGGAGTGGTTGGTACTTTTGTTTAATAAATGAATGAAAGAGGGGAAGGTACCTAGGGATTGGCGGAGAGCATGTATAATCCCTTTATATAAAGGGAAAGGGGACAAAAGAGACTGTAAAAATTATAGAGGAATAAGTTTACTGAGTATACCAGGAAAAGTATACGGTAGGGTTATAATTGAAAGAATTAGAGGTAAGACAGAATGTAGGATTGCGGATGAGCAGGGAGGCTTCAGAGTGGGTAGGGGATGTATAGATCAAGTGTTTATATTGAAGCATATATGTGAACAGTATTTAGATAAAGGTAGGAAGTTTTTATTGCATTTATGAATTTAGAAAAGGCATATGATAGAGTGGATAGAGGAGCAATGTGGCAGATGTTGCAAGTATATGGAATAGGTGGTAAGGTACTAAATGCTGTTAAGAGTTTTTATGAGGATAGTGAGGCTCAGGTTAGGGTGTGTAGAAGAGAGGGAGAATACTTCCCGGTAAAAGTAGGTCTTAGACAGGAATGTGTAATGTCACCATGGTTGTTTAATATATTTATAGATGGGGTTGTAAAAGAAGTAAATGCTAGGGTGTTCGGGAGAGGGGTGGGATTAAATTATGGGGAATCAAATTCAAAATGGGAATTGACACAGTTACTTTTTGCTGATGATACTGTGCTTATGGGAGATTCTAAAGAAAAATTGCAAAGGTTAGTGGATGAGTTTGGGTAGAAAGTTGAAAGTGAACATAGAAAAGAGTAAGGTGATGAGGGTATCAAATGATTTAGATAAAGAAAAATTGGATATCAAATTGGGGAGGAGGAGTATGGAAGAAGTGAATGTTTTCAGATACTTGGGAGTTGACGTGTCGGCGGATGGATTTATGAAGGATGAGGTTAATCAAAGAATTGATGAGGGAAAAAAGGCGAGTGGTGCGTTGAGGTATATGTGGAGTCAAAAAACGCTATCTATGGAGGCAAAGAAGGGAATGTATGAAAGTATAGTGGTACCAACACTCTTATATGGATGTGAAGCTTGGGTGGTAAATGCAGCAGTGAGGAGACGGCTGGAGGCAGTAGAGATATCCTGTCTAAGGGCAATGTGTGGTGTAAATTTTATGCAGAAAATTCGGAGTGTGGAAATTAGGAGAAGGTGTGGAGTTAATAAAAGCATTAGTCAGAGGGCAGAAGAGGAGTTGTTGAGGTGGTTTGGTCATTTAGAGAGAATGGATCAAAGTAGAATGACATGGAAAGCATATAAATCTATAGGGGAAGGAAGGAGGGGTAGGGGTCGTCCTTGAAAGGGTTGGAGAGAGTGGGTAAAGGAGGTTTTGTGGGCGAGGGGCTTGGACTTCCAGCAAGCGTGTGTGAGCATGTTAGATAGGAGTGAATGGAGACAAATGATACTTGGGACCTGACGATTTGTTGGAGTGTGAGCAGGGTAATATTTAGTGAAGGGATTCAGGGAAACCGGTTATTTTCATATAGTCGGACTTGAGTCCTGGAAATGGGAAGTACAATGCCTGCACTTTAAAGGAGGGGTTTGGGATATTGGCAGTTTGGAGGAATATGTTGTGTATCTTTATACGTATATGCTTCAATATGTGAAAAAAAAATTAAACTGTTGTATTCTGAGCACCTCTGCAAAAACAGTGATAATGTGTGAGTGTGGTGAAAGTGTTGAATGATGATGAAAGCATTTTCTTTTTGGGGATTTTCTTTCTTTATTGGGTCACCCTGCCTCGGTGGGAGATGGCTGACTTGTAAAAAAAAAAAAAAAATGAAAATACGTACTGTATTCTACACCTGGAGTTTACCTGGAGAGAGTTCCGGGTATCATCGCCCCCGCGGCCCGGTCTGTGACCAGGCCTCCTGGTGGATCAGAGCCTGATCAACCAGGCTGTTACTGCTGGCTGCATGCAAACCAACGTACGAGCCACAGCCCGGCTGATCAGGAACCGACTTTAGGTGCTTGTCCAGTGCCAGCTTGAAGACTGCAAGGGGTCTGTTGGTAATCCCCCTTATGTATGCTGGGAGGCAGTTGAACAGTCTCGGGCCCCTGACACTTATTGTATGGTCTCTTTAATGTGCTAGTGACACCCCTGCTTTTCACTGGGGGGATGTTGCATCATCTGCCAAGTCTTTTGCTTTCGTAGTGAGTGATTTTCGTGTGCAAGTTCGGTACTAGTCCCTCTAGGATTTTCCAGGTGTATATAATCATGTATCTCTCCCGCCTGCGTTCCAGGGAATACAGGTTCAGGAACCTCAAGCGCTCCCAGTAATTGAGGTGTTTTATCTCCGTTATGCGTGCCGTGAAGGTTCTCTGTAAATTTTCTAGGTCAGCAATTTCACCTGCCTTGAAAGGTGCTGTTAGTGTGCAGCAATATTCCAGCCTAGATAGAACAAGTGACCTGAAGAGTGTCATCATGGGCTTGGCCTCTCTAGTTTTGAAGGTTCTCATTATCCATCCTGTCATTTTTCTAGCAGATGCGATCAATACAATGTTATGGTCCTTGAAGGTGAGATCCTCCGACATGATCACTCCCAGGTCTTTGACGTTGGTGTTTCGCTCTATTTTGTGGCCAGAATTTGTTTTGTACTCTGATGAAGATTTAATTTCCTCGTGTTTACCATATCTGAGTAATTGAAATTTCTCATCGTTGAACTTCATATTGTTTTCTGCAGCCCACTGAAAGATTTGGTTGATGTTCGCCTGGAGCCTTGCAGTGTCTGCAATGGAAGACACTGTCATGCAGATTCGGGTGTCATCTGCAAAGGAAGACACGGTGCTGTGGCTGACATCCTTGTCTATGTCAGATATGAGGATGAGGAACAAGATGGGAGCGAGTACTGTGCCTTGTGGAACAGCGCTTTTCACCGTGCCTGCCTCGGACTTTTCTCTGTTGACTACTACTCTCTGTGTTCTGTTAGTGAGGAAATTATAGATCCATCGACCGACTTTTCCTGTTATTCCTTTAGCACGCATTTTGTGCGCTATTACGCCATGGTCACACTTGTCGAAGGCTTTTGCAAAGTCTGTATATATTACATCTGCATTCTTTTTGTCTTCTAGTGCATCTAGGACCTTGTCGTAGTGATCCATTAGTTGAGACAGACAGGAGCGACCTGTTCTAAACCCATGTTGCCCTGGGTTGTGTAACTGATGGGTTTCTAGATGGGTGGTGATCTTGCTTCTTAGGACTCTTTCAAAGATTTTTATGATATGGGATGTTAGTGCTATCGGTCTGTAGTTCTTTGCTGTTGCTTTACTGCCCCCTTTGTGGAGTGGGGCTATGTCTGTTGTTTTTAGTAACTGTGGGACGACCCCCGTGTCCATGCTCCCTCTCCATAGGATGGTAAAGGCTCGTGATAGGGGCTTCTTGCAGTTCTTGATGAACACGGAGTTCCATGAGTCTGGCCCTGGGGCAGAGTGCATGGGCATGTCATTTATCGCTTGTTCGAAGTCATTTGGCATCAGGATAACATCAGATAGGCTTGTGTTAACCAAATTCTGTGGCTCTCTCATAAAAAATTCATTTTGATTTTCGACTCTCAGTCTGGTTAGTGGCTTGCTAAAAACTGAGTCATATTGGGACTTGAGTAGCTCACTCATTTCCTTGCTGTCATCTGTGTAGGACCCATCTTGTTTAAGTAAGGGCCCAATACTGGACGTTGTTCTCGACTTTGATTTGGCATAGGAGAAGAAATACTTTGGGTTTCTTTCGATTTCATTTATGGCTTTTAGTTCTTCCCGCGATTCCTGACTCCTATAAGATTCCTTTAGCTTAAGTTCGATGTTTGCTATTTCTCAATAGAATAGTACATGGATTTTTTTTCATGTACTATATGTTAACACTTAGGGCACTAATTCCCTACCTTTTATAACAGCAAAAGGGTCTCTTCCAACCTAATTCTCCAACAGGCAATGTGGCCAATAAAATAAACAATAAATCTGTCACCCTGCCATGGAAGGCGACAGCTGTTAAAAAAAATCTGTTTAGTATAATAAAAAGGGCACATAACTTTTGCAGAAAATGATAAATAGAAAACCTCGTATTGTATCTAATTTACTACTGCATTATAGTACATGAAGCAAGTAGACTTCAGGATGTACATGTTTATAGAGGGGCCACAGATATATCAGATCACTTTCTAGTTGTAGCTACACTGAGAGTAAAAGGTAGATGGGATACAAGGAGAATAGAAGCATCAGGGAAGAGAGAGGTAAAGGTTTATAAACTAAAAGAGGAGGCAGTTAGGGTAAGATATAAACAGCTATTGGAGGATAGATGGGCTAATGAGAGCATAGGCAATGGGGTCGAAGAGGTATGGGGTAGGTTTAAAAATGTAGTGTTAGAGTGTTCAGCAGAAGTTTGTGGTTACAGGAAAGTGGGTGCAGGAGGGAAGAGGAGCGATTGGTGGAATGATGATGTAAAGAGAGTAGTAAGGGAGAAAAAGTTAGCATATGAGAAGTTTTTACAAAGTAGAAGTGATGCAAGGAGGGAAGAGTATATGGAGAAAAAGAGAGAAGTTAAGAGAGTGGTGAAGCAATGTAAAAAGAGAGCAAATGAGAGAGTGGGTGAGATGTTATCAACAAATTTTGTTGAAAATAAGAAAAAGTTTTGGAGTGAGATTAACAAGTTAAGAAAGCCTAGAGAACAAATGGATTTGTCAGTTAAAAATAGGAGAGGAGAGTTATTAAATGGAGAGTTAGAGGTATTGGGAAGATGGAAGGAATATTTTGAGGAATTGTTAAATGTTGATGAAGATAGGGAAGCTGTGATTTCGTGTATAGGGCAAGGAGGAATAACATCTTGTAGGAGTGAGGAAGAGTCAGTTGTGAGTGTGGGGGAAGTTCGTGAGGCAGTAGGTAAAATGAAAGGGGGTAAGGCAGCCGGGATTGATGGGATAAAGATAGAAATGTTAAAAGCAGGTGGGGATATAGTTTTGGAGTGGTTGGTGCAATTATTTAATAAATGTATGGAAGAGGGTAAGGTACCTAGGGATTGGCAGAGAGCATGCATAGTTCCTTTGTATAAAGGCAAAGGGGATAAAAGAGAGTGCAAAAATTATAGGGGGATAAGTCTGTTGAGTGTACCTGGTAAAGTGTATGGTAGAGTTATAATTGAAAGAATTAAGAGTAAGACGGAGAATAGGATAGCAGATGAACAAGGAGGCTTTAGGAAAGGTAGGGGGTGTGTGGACCAGGTGTTTACAGTGAAACATATAAGTGAACAGTATTTAGATAAGGCTAAAGAGGTCTTTGTGGCATTTATGGATTTGGAAAAGGCGTATGACAGGGTGGATAGGGGGGCAATGTGGCAGATGTTGCAAGTGTATGGTGTAGGAGGTAGGTTACTGAAAGCAGTGAAGAGTTTTTACGAGGATAGTGAGGCTCAAGTTAGAGTATGTAGGAAAGAGGGGAATTTTTTCCCAGTAAAAGTAGGCCTTAGACAAGGATGTGTGATGTCACCGTGGTTGTTTAATATATTTATAGATGGGGTTGTAAGAGAAGTAAATGCGAGGGTCTTGGCAAGAGGCGTGGAGTTAAAAGATAAAGAATCACACACAAAGTGGGAGTTGTCACAGCTGCTCTTTGCTGATGACACTGTGCTCTTGGGAGATTCTGAAGAGAAGTTGCAGAGATTGGTGGATGAATTTGGTAGGGTGTGCAAAAGAAGAAAATTAAAGGTGAATACAGGAAAGAGTAAGGTTATGAGGATAACAAAAAGATTAGGTGATGAAAGATTGAATATCAGATTGGAGGGAGAGAGTATGGAGGAGGTGAACGTATTCAGATATTTGGGAGTGGACGTGTCAGCGGATGGGTCTATGAAAGATGAGGTGAATCATAGAATTGATGAGGGAAAAAGAGTGAGTGGTGCACTTAGGAGTCTGTGGAGACAAAGAACTTTGTCCTTGGAGGCAAAGAGGGGAATGTATGAGAGTATAGTTTTACCAACGCTCTTATATGGGTGTGAAGCGTGGGTGATGAATGTTGCAGCGAGGAGAAGGCTGGAGGCAGTGGAGATGTCATGTCTGAGGGCAATGTGTGGTGTGAATATAATGCAGAGAATTCGTAGTTTGGAAGTTAGGAGGAGGTGCGGGATTACCAAAACTGTTGTCCAGAGGGCTGAGGAAGGGTTGTTGAGGTGGTTCGGACATGTAGAGAGAATGGAGCGAAACAGAATGACTTCAAGAGTGTATCAGTCTGTAGTGGAAGGAAGGCGGGGTAGGGGTCGGCCTAGGAAGGGTTGGAGGGAGGGGGTAAAGGAGGTTTTGTGTGCGAGGGGCTTGGACTTCCAGCAGGCATGCGTGAGCGTGTTTGATAGGAGTGAATGGAGACAAATGGTTTTTAATACTTGACGTGCTGTTGGAGTGTGAGCAAAGTAACATTTATGAAGGGATTCAGGGAAACCGGCAGGCCGGTCTTGAGTCCTGGAGATGGGAAGTACAGTGCCTGCACTCTGAAGGAGGGGTGTTAATGTTGCAGTTTAAAAACTGTAGTGTAAAGCACCCTTCTGGCAAGACAGTGATGGAGTGAATGATGGTGAAAGTTTTTCTTTTTCGGGCCACCCTGCCTTGGTGGGAATCGGCCGGTGTGATAATAAAAAAAAAAAAAAAAAGAAGCAAGTGATACATTCTGAAAAAGATAAAAACAGGAGACAATCTAGTTACATGCTCCCGGAGATTGTTTACTTTATGATATGGTGTATTATCCAAAAGTCTAAAAGGCAAGACATAATGAAGAGTATCTCTCTGTATTAATAATTACTTAGTATTCAGCATTTTATGAAATTTATATTACTAAAGAACTAATTGCTGTTATATTTAGGGAAACAGGAGGCAATCAGGTTCACTCCAAAGAAGGCAAGGACAAGTCCAATTCATCAGAGCAAGAGCCACTTACCAACTTCAAGGAACCTCTCTTGAGGGAATTCAGAGGTAATGCTTCTAATAATTATCAGAAGAAACTGAAACACACAACCAGTCAATGTACTTAGGTTTTATGATCTTTTACTGGCCTTGGTATTAGTAGATAAAGAGCAGCTTCTTAGCTGTTGAAAATACATGTACCTGTATTTCCCATATACAGTGGACCCCCGACTTATGATATTAATTCGTTCCAGAAGGCTGTTCGGGTGCCGTTACCGAACGAATTTGTTCCCATAAGAATATTGTAAATTAGATTAGTCCATTTCAGACAAAAGCACTTACAAAAATACACTTACATAACTGTTCGAGTTGGGAGCTGATCGTAAGTCGGGGGTCCACTGTACAATCTTAAACAGTACAAGTTCTTACCTTTTCCCACTTTCTTGATAACGATGCCTGAATTTGAGAAAATCTAGCTCGAGCAACATTAAGTTTCTGCCTTAACTGAAATATAAGAATACAGAAATGGATTAAAAGATCTTCAGAGTCAAAATAACATAAAATTCTTCAGTGGTATCAAATAACTGGACCTAATACTAAACTATAAGGCAGTAATCTAATGAAGGAGTACACAGAAACAATTCAAATGCCCCTTCAAACTGCAAGATTCCCACCCCTCCTTCAGGGTACAGGCACTGCCCTTCCCACATCAAGACCTTAAGTCTGGCTAACCAGTTTCCCCTGAATCCCTTTGCAAATGTTACTTTGTTCACACTCCAACAGCACATCCATCAAAACCTGCTTGTGTCTATTCACTCCTATCTAACACACTCACAAATGCCTACTGGATGATTAAACCTCTAAAACTCAAAGCCTCTTTTAGTCTTCCCCCCTCCCTCTAACCATTTCTGAGACAACCCCTTACCTCTTCTACCTTCCATCCTATCCCTCATCATCCTATCCCTCTCCACCTCTCTCTCCATTCAGGAACACCCTCAAAAACCCCTGCTCGGGCTTTTAACTTATACCCTTGGTTAGCCCACATTGCTTATAAATTTCTACATTCTGAATTCTCTGCACAGTATTTGCCATATCTCATGCAGTGCTCTCAAATGTGATATTTCCATACCTCTAGCCTCCTACTTGATGCAGTGTTCGAAACCCATGCTAAGTTATATAATACGTACTATATTTGCATTTTTAGAGTTAATGCTGAAAGTATGTCTTCACCCTATAGGGCAGTGATAACAAAGAACAAAGAAATGCTCATAGTGCTAAATTAATGAAGATTACATGATATTAAAATTTTACCAATTAAGCCTCAATTTATAGAAGTAATAAAAATTGTGCTATGCTTAACCATTAATATATGACTAATATGTCTATTATTTGTGTTGAATAACTTTGTTGAGTGGCAGCATTACTAAAGGCAAAGGAAGGCAGTCACCTAGGACACCTGGTAAGCCTGAGCCAGCCCTGGCTGAACAGGACATGATGTGAAATTGTTAGCAATATTAATGATGTATTTGTCAGTACTGTGTGTGCGCCTCGCAACATCAGTGGTAGCAAACAACAATGGTTTAATTGAGGAACTGACTACAGTACCCAATAAAGAGTACGGTAGGACCCCCGGATCCACAGGGGATATGTTCCAAGGACCTGCTGTGGATGCCAAAACCATGGTATAATAGGTATGTATATGTCCTATACAGTGGACCCCCGGTTAACGATTTTAATCCGTGCAAGAGGGCTCATCGTTATGCGAAATAATCGTTATGCGAATCAATTTTCCCCATAAGAAATAATGGAAATAAAATTAATCCGTGCAAGACGCCCAAAAGTATGAAAAAAAATTTTTTTTACCACATGAAATGTTAATTTTAATACACACAAACTGAAAAAGGCATGCACAATTAAATGACACTTACTTTTATTGAAGATCTGGTGATGATTGATGGGATGGGAGGAGGGGAGAGAGTGTGTTAGTGTTTAGAAGGGGAATCCCCTTCCATTAGGACTTGAGGTAGTAAGTCCTTTTCTGGGGTTACTTCCCTTCTTCTTTTAATGCCACTAGGGCCAGCTTCAGAGTCACTGGACTTCTTTCGCACAAGATATCTGTCCATAGTGGCCTGTACCTCTCGTTCCTTTATGACTTGCCTAAAGTGTTTCACAACATTGTCAGTGTAATAATCACCAGCACGGCTTGCAATAGCTGTGTGAGGGTGATTTTCATCCATGAAGGTTTGCACTTCAAGCCACTTTGCACAGATTTCCTTAATCTTTGAAGTAGGCAACTTCTTCAATTTCTCTCTCCCCTCCTCCGAAGCAATTTCCTCAGGTGTGGCCTCTTGCTGTTGAAGTTGATCTAGCAGCTCATCAGTGGTTAGTTCTTCATTGTCCTCCTCCACCAACTCTTCCACATCCTCCCCACTAACCTCCAACCCCAAGGACTTTCCCAATGCCACAATGGATTCCTCAACTGGCACAGGATTCTCAGGGTTAGCCTCAAACCCTTCAAAATCCCTTTTGTCTACACATTCTGGCCACAGTTTCTTCCAAGCAGAGTTCAAGGTCCTCTTTGTCACTTCCTCCCAAGCCTTACCTATAAGGTTTACACAATTGAGGATATTAAAGTGATCTCTCCAAAACTCTCTTAGAGTCAGTTGAGTTTCTGAGGTCATTACAAAGCACCTTTCAAACAGAGCTTTTGTGTACAGTTTCTTGAAGTTGGAAATAACCTGCTGGTCCATGGGCTGCAGGAGAGGAGTGGTATTAGGAGGCAAAAACTTCACCTTAATGAAGCTCATGTCCCCATAAAGTCGCTCTGACACGTCTGTAGGATGACCAGGGGCATTGTCTAACACCAGGAGGCACTTAAGTTCTAATTTCTTTTCAGTTAGGTAATTTTTCACATTGGGGGCAAATGCATGGTGTAACCAGTTATAGAAAAATTCCCTAGTGACCCATGCCTTACTGTTTGCCCTCCACAGCACACACAAATTATCCTTGAGGACATTCTTTTGCCTGAACGCTCTGGGAGTTTCAGAGTGATACACTAATAAAGGCTTCACTTTGCAATCACCAGTAGCATTGGCACACATCAACAAAGTAAGCCTGTCTTTCATAGGCTTATGTCCTGGGAGTGCCTTTTCCTCCTGAGTAATGTAGGTCCTGCTTGGCATTTTCTTCCAGAACAGGCCTGTTTCATCACAATTAAACACTTGTTCAGGTTTCAGTCCTTCAGTTTCTATGTACTCCTTGAATTCCTGCACATATTTTTCAGCCGCTTTGTGGTCCGAACTGGCAGCCTCACCATGCCTTATCACACTATGGATGCCACTACGCTTCTTAAATCTCTCAAACCAACCTTTGCTGGCCTTAAATTCACTCACATCATCACTAGTTGCAGGCATTTTTTTAATTAAATCGTCATGCAACTTCCTAGCCTTTTCACATATGATCGCTTGAGAGACGCTATCTCCTGCTATCTGTTTTTCATTTATCCACACCAATAAGAGTCTCTCAACATCTTCCATCAATTGCGATCTTTGTTTCGAAAACACAGTTGAACCTTTGGCAAGAACAGCTTCCTTGATTGTCTTTCTGGTGCCCACAATAGTAGCGATGGTTGATTGGGGTTTCTTGTACAGCTTGACTAGGTCGGCTATACGCACTCCACTTTCATACTTATCAATTATCTCTTTCTTCATCTCTATAGTAATTCTTACCCTTTGAGGTGTAGGGTTGGCACTAGAAGCTTTCTTGGGGCCCATGGTCACTTATTTTCCAGAAACAGCACCGAAAATACTGTAATAATACGAAATATTCCGAGTGTATGCTTGGATGTTACCGCGGAGGCTGGCTGGTAAACAATGGGACGGAGCGGCACATGTGAGGCTGGCTGAGGGCACATTGGACGCGTCTCGGACGAAAATCGGTATGCGGGTTTTTAATCGGTATGCGGGGCAAAAATTTTGCGATAAAAGTAATCGTTATGCGGAAAAATCGCTATGCGATGCCATCGTTATGCGGGGGTCCACTGTACATACCTATTATGAACTTTGAGAAATTTTTTTTTTTAACAAGTCAGCCATCTCCCACAGAGGCAGGGTGACCCAAAAAGAAAGAAAATCCCCAAAAAGAAAATACTTTCATCATCATTCAACTCTTTCACCTCACTCACATATAATTGCTGTTTTTGCAGAGGTGCTCAGAACACAACAGCTTAGAAGCATATACGTATAAAGATACACAACATATCCCTCCAAACTGCCAATATCCCAAACCCCTCCTTTAAAGTGCAGGCATTGTACTTCCCATTTCCAGGACTCAAGTCCGGCTATATAAAAATAACCGGTTTCCCTGAATCCCTTCACTAAATATTACCCTGCTCACACTCACAATAATTGGAGAATTATCACTTTTTTCACTGATGGGAAGGACTTCAAGGCTTCTCTTAGGTTTTGAAAAACTACTAGCTTTTCTGCTTTTGCTCTTTGGGGCCATTAATATGCAAAATTAAGAGGTATTTTTGGGCCACAGTAAACAGTGGACAACTGAAACCGCTGATACCGAATCAGTGGATACAGTGGTTCTACTATATGATAAATTATTACTCACTTGGGAATTCAGCTTAATACTTCCTGGAGCCAAATCTTCAAAGATATCTGTAGCAACATCTACTTTCTCTACAAGACTTCCTTCTCCAAACTCATGCAAGGTGTGAATAGCAGACAAAATCTGCAGGACATTAATAATGTCAATACCTTAATAAATTATCATATACATACTGTAATTAGGATTATTTTATAATATACACAATACACAATATACACAATTTTTTTTTTTAAATACACAATCAATTTTTCTTGTTACCCTACTCTCCAATATTTTCATCTTACAGATATGAATTGTTTTCCTACCTTCAGCTCATTGTACTGCCTGGCCCCTAGCAATACACAGTATTTACAGAATGTCATACCCAAAGATGTGACCCACAAAAGTCAATCAACAACCAGGTACCTAATTAATGCTAGGTGAACAGGAGGCAGCAGGTGTGATTATGAGCAAATTATTATAACAATTACAGGAATTATTTTATAGATCATTTCTCTATTTGTCTTGATCCCTAACAGAGAAATCAAGTTAGTTTCCCCAACTCCACTTACATAAAAAATATAATGTTCAATATACAGTTAAAAATTCAAAAGCCTAGTGTAATATAGACATTACATTTTTTGCAAATCCAAAACAAACTAGATGTTTTGACTGGAGACATGCCTGAGCAAGGCCTTCTTGGCAATGCACTGCATACTGGTAGCTTTCTTTTGTGCTTGACAATATTTTATTACATGTGAACTACATTTTGTATACTGCAGAAAAGTGGTTAAGTTGTATTACATTGTATTATTTGTGTTACACTCACAACTAGGTGCTAATCCCAGCATATCTCACAAGAGAAACAGTCGCAGGAACTTAACTAACCCAATATGATTTCTTTTTTTTTTTTTTAAATAACACACTTGAACTTTAATCAAGAATTTTCTTATGGGTATTTAGACAGTGCCCCAAGGTGCCCACATGGAAAATTGAAACTGATTACCCTAAAAGAGTTTGTGAGAAATTAAAAATGAAATTTGCTCAACTGTTACAAAAAAAAACTTTCTACTTTTGATCTGAGTAGATAAGAGAGAAACACTGAAGAAATTTCAGCAAATAAAAAGAATTAATTCAATTTTTTTCTCACCTGAGACATATATGATACATAAGTCTTTGCATTGTTAAGGTTGGGTGGCACTTTCTTCTTCTGTGAAGCTTCTTCTATTGTTTTCCTTAGCTTCTCTACATCTCGAGCTACAGCATTCAACTCCTGAGGCAGTGGTTGCTAGAGGGGTAAAGATGCTAATTAAAAACTCTTATTTAAATAATTTCTCTTCAACTAACAATACTAAAGAACTAGTCAAGTGTATTATTCAGTATTTCAACAAAGGAAAAACACAGCTGAAACATGCAAAATATTTAGAAACCCCTCAGAAGGCTTTTTTTTTTTTTTGACAAGTTGGCCATCTCCCACTAAGGCAGGGTGACCTGAAAAAGGCCTAAAAGGCATAGCAACATTTAATAATCACTCTGTGGGAGACAGCCAGCATGTTAGAAAATAAAAACCAAAAAAACATGAAAGACACTGACTTTATAAATGAAGAGGAATTTAAGAATTTACTGGCCATGAACATAAACTCTCTCATATATAAATAGAGAGAATATACAGTACTTGCACTTTGGGCAAGGTGAATTATGGTGATTATTATTGTGGGACTGGCACATCTCAAAACACTGTTGGTAATTCACTGGTATTTGCTCAAAATACATATGCATGTACTTGAGTCCAGGAGGTGGGAAGTACAGTACCTGCACTCTGAAGGAGGGGTGGGAATATTTGCAGTTTGGAGGGGCATCTGAACTGTAGTATCAGTGTGCCTCTGGCAAGACAGTGATAGAATGAATAATGGTGAAAGTGTTTCTTCTTTTTTGGGTCACCCTCAGTGGGAGATGAATGGTGTGTTAAAAAAAATATCATATACTGTAGTGTATTATTAAATTAAGGCATGAGACCTTTGCACATTAACAGATGAACATCACTCAGGTAAGTCTTACCTGCTGATAACGAAGCTTACCAACTTTAATCTTTAGTTCTTCATTCTCTGTTTGAAGATCATTCGAAGATACTCTCAATGCACTTAGATCAGGACCTAGATGACTGCAAAAAATTTCATTATCAAGTTAGTGAACAGTACTATTTTTGTATACATTATATAAAGTATTATAAATAGGCGAAAGTACTTCCAAAACCATATTGAAAATACTGATTTTCTCTCTTTAAAAAATGCTGACAGTTTAGTAAAAAAGCTTTCTTAACTACTGTAAATCAATCTTGTCTTATAAAGTAACAACTGCTTTGCCAAACTAACTGAAAGTAAATTTATTGCACTAAATCTGCAGAAATCATTCTGAACTTCAAAAAATATTCCATTAATGTTCGATGATACTAACTACATTTAAGCTGGTCTAGGATAGGATGGGCAGGATTAAGTAAGTTATAAAGTACAGTATTACATAAATTTTAGGAAGGTTAGGTTAGGCTGCTAAGTTAGTTTTGGTGCAAAATTAAACAATTGCTCATACATCAATTTACAAAATACACACTACACTATCTATAAATGAATACAGTAATTTTTAAAAAGATCTAGTTTTAAGGTAGCTTGGTTTGCTTGACTGATTACACATAAAAGACTGACATTACTATACTATTTTAGTTTCAAGCAGATGTAAATAAGCTTCTATTTTTTAAAAGCAAACCACTGGAAAACGTAAAAGCCAGAAAAATGATAATTTGTTTATTTTTGAATAAAGACAAAAAGACACTTACGTAAGCTTGCCAACAGCAAGTCGTAGGTTATAGTTCTTTTCAAGGGCAGAGGTGAAAGCAGTTGCATCTCCATCTGGTAGGTCAGCATACTGAAGTTTCCCAACAGCTGCTCGCAGTTCTTCATTGTCAATAATCAGACGGTTAATTTTTTCTCTCAGGTTTCGTGCATACTTGCCATCTTTCCCACGTACTGTAAGAAGATACAAATTAAAAATTTACATATAAATATCGTATAGAAATAAATACTGTATAAACAAATACTGTACTGCGTAAGGGTACCTCAATTTACTTAATTAACTTACTCTTAATAGGAGCAATGTTTTCCCGCTGAAGTCGAATAATTTCTGATTCAAGGTTTTCATTCTCCAAGTTGATTTCATCAAGAACCTAAAATGATGTCAATAGTTAATAAAAGTAATACAGGACTGAATGATAATTGAGGTTCACACATGTGACTGTATACGTGAATACTAAACTGAGATTTACGAATGAAACTATATATGAAATGTAAAGTGATGTTTACACTTTAAACTGTACATATAAAAAAGTTCATGCAGTCTTTATTGTCTATGAACTTGGCCAATTTATTATTGTAAATTAGTCCAGATTCAATCCTTCTAACTATGCAATGTTTTCCTGCTGAAGCTGAATAATTTCCAATTCCAGCTTTTCACTCTCTAAGTTCACTGTATCAAAAAAAAAAAAAAATGGTTTGAAGTATGAAAAAACTTTTTGTGTATGTCTTCAATGAACCACTTTGGCAAAACAACCACTTAGATTTGCCTCTCCTTTCACTAGTACAGTGGACCCTCGACCAACAATGGCATCGATTAACGATAAATCCGACTAGCGATACATTTTAATGCAAAAATTTTGCCTCGACTAGCGCTAAAAAACTCGACCAACACTATTCGTTCCGTCTGAGACGCGTCCACTTCTGGCCAGTGTTTACAAGCCAGCCAGCCACCGTGGTCGCTTCCAAGCATACGATGGAACATTTCATATTATCACAGCCTTTTTAGTGATTGCACCTGCAAAATAAGTCACCATGGACCCCAAGAAAGCTTCTAGTGCCAACCCTACAGCAAAGAGGGTGAGAATTACTATGGATATGAAGAAAGAGATCATTGCTAAATATGAAAGTGGAGTGTGTGTCTCCGAGCTGGCCAGGTTGTACACAAAACCCCAATCAATCATCGCTACTATTGTGGGCAAGAAAACGGCAATCAAGGAAGCTGTTCTTGCCAAAGGTGCAACTATGTTTTCGAAACTGAGATCGCAAGTACTCGAAGATGTTGAGAGACTGTTATTGGTGTGGATAAACGAAAAACAGATAGCATGAGATAGCATCTCTCAAGCGATCATATGTGAAAAGGCTAGGAAGTTGCATGATGATTTAATTAAAAAAATGCCAGCAACTAGTGGTGATGTGAGTGAATTTAAGGCCAGCAAAGGTTGGTTTGAGAGATTTAAAGGGAAGGGAAGTAACCCCGGAAAAGGACTTGCCACCTCAAGTCCTAATGGAAGGGGATTCCCCTTCTAAACACTAAGACCATCAACACTCTCCCCTCCTCCCATCCCATCAATCATCACCAGATCTTCAATAAAGGTAAGTGTCATGTAACTGTGCATGTCTTCTTCAGTTTGTGTATTAAAATTAATATTTCATGTGGTAAAAACAATTTTTTTTTCATACTTTGGGGTGTCCTACACGGATTAATTTGATTTTCATTATTTCTTATGGGGAAAATTAACTTGACTAACAATAATTTTGACTAACGATGAGCTCTCAGGAACAGATTAATAGCGTTAGTTGAGGGTCCACTGTATTGAACTTCCTTACCACTTAAGTATCCCTCCTTCTGTAATCCCTCTTCTTATGTGCTAATATGGAATTTTCTCCCAGATGTGGATGAAACAATAAATTTTCTAAGCACTACTGTTGGTTATCTACATTACAAGTCCTTTTATACTTTACCATTGCACATTTTTCTAAAAGGTAAGTCAGCTGCAGGTTTTTCAACATGGGGTGTAACTGGAAAATCAGAATTACTGGAGTGCTTGGTAGATACAGTAATAAGTGATTTGAAATTACATAACAGTGAGAATTTATATCCTGAACAAAGATATTCATTGGTTATTGTGTAAAAATTGTTCACATGAAAAGGAAGTATCACAAGATAGAATCCAACCTTTAAATCCTTGCACATGTAAATTAAATAAGCACATGTAAATTAAAGAAATTCCAAATGGTCTGTTTTTCTTAATACTACCAAAATTGTTTCAAGAAATGGGTTACCTGGGCAGTCAACTGGTGTGCAATGTGCTAGGAGGTGCCAAATGGAGAAAATTGCAGAAGTAATTTTTGTGTTGAGAATTCATTACAGGTATTTTCTAATATGTAGTCATATTGGTCAGGGATGTATGGTTCTTAATATATCACTGATTTTTTTTTTTTTTAACAAGTCAGCTGTCTCCCACCAAGGCAGGGTGACCCAAAAAGAAAGAAAATCCCCAAAAAGAAAATACTTTCATCATCATTTAACACTTTCACCTCACTCAAGAAATCGTAATGACACGATTGCAAACAAACCATACCCCCGGCCGGGATTGAACCCGCGACGGGCTGGAGTTTTGAGACTCTATGACCGCGGGTTCAATCCCGGCCGGGGGTATGGTTTGGAACACTTTCACCTCACTCACACATAATTACTGTTTTTACAGAGGTGCTCAGAATATAACAGTTTAGAAGTATATACGTATAAAGATACACAACATATCCCTCCAAACTGCCAATATCCCAAACTCCTCCTTTAACCCTTTGACTGTCGAGGTCATATATATATGTCTTACGAGGTACCGTGTTTGACATATACAGTGGACCCCCGGTTAACGATATTTTTTCAATCCAGAAGTATGTTCAGGTGCCAGTACTGACCGAATTTGTTCCCTTAAGGAATATTGTGAAGTAGATTAGTCCATTTCAGACCCCCAAACATACATGTACAAACGCACTTACATAAATACACTTACATAATTGGTCGCATTCGGAGGTGATCGTTATGCAGGGGTCCACTGTATATACTCATAAATTCTAGCAGCTTCAAATCAAGAAGGAGAAAGCTGGTAGGCCCACATGTGAGAGAATGGGTCTGTGTGGTCAGTGTGCACCAAATAAAAAAAATCCTGGAGCATGCAGTGCATAATGCGGAAAAAAAACTCTGACCGTTTTTTTTTTAATTAAAATGCCAACTTTGTGGTCTATTTTCGTATAGTATTTATGGTTGTATTCTCATTTTCTTGGTCTCATTTGATAGAATGGTAATCATATTATAGAAATAGAGGTGATTTTCATTGATTTTATTATAAAAAGAACCTGGAAATGGACCTCAAAGTAGGGGAAATGTTTGATTTTTCCCAGCACACATAAGGGGGATTACCAACAGACCCCTGGCAGTCTTCAAGCTGGCACTGGACAAGCACCTAAAGTCAGTTCCTGATCAGCCGGGCTGTGGCTCGTACGTTGGTTTGCGTGCAGCCAGCAGCAACAGCCTGGTTGATCAGGGGCTGATCCACCAGGAGGCCTGGTCACAGACCGGGCCGCGGGGGCGTTGACCCCCGAAACTCTCTCCAGGTAAACTCCAGATGTTCAAAAGTAAACAAATGATGTCATTGTCCAATAAATGCCCAACTAGCCATTCTAATATGCAGTCATGAATGGGTTGATGTTATTTATACAATTATTACAGTATTGCAGTAGTCTGCATAACAGTAAATCTTCTAATTTTTGTTTGAATAAAAATTCAAAATAGAAAGCAAGAGTAATATCAGAGGGACTTGGAGACATGACTGATGAACAAAGAAAATGTTATTTTAGAGCCAGGAATGCCTGCATTGCTCATTCTGGACCTTATTTTGAAATTGTCATATTTTTTTAATTTTCGTGAAATTGGCCAAATTGCAAATTTCTGACCACGTTATTGGGTAGTTGAAATTGGTAAATGGGCAATTTCTTGTACTCAATCGATAGAAAAAAATGGAGTTCTAAAGAAATAGTTATGAGTTTGGTCGACCGGAACAATGGAATTAGCCAAAAATAGGGCTCAAAGTGCGCGAAATCGTTGATTTGTAAATAACGCCGAGATCGCTAACTTCGTGAGAGTGTAATTCCGTCAGTTTTCCATCAAATTTCGTGTTTCTGGTGTCATTACAATCCGAAAAAGATTCTCTATCATTTCATAAGAATTTTTTTTTTTTTTTTTTAAATTTTGCGACACCAGGAGACACTTCAGGACTGGGGGTTGTGACAGTCAAGGGGTTAAAGTGTAGGCATTGTATTTCCCATTTCCAGGACTCAAGTCCGGCTACATAAAATAACCGGTTTCCCTGAATCCCTTCACTAAATATTATCCTGCTCACACTCCAACAGCTTGTCAGGTCCCAAATACCATTCGTCTCCATTCACTCCTATCTAACACACTCACGCACGCTTGCTGGAAGCCCAAGCCTCTCGCCCACAAAACCTCCTTTACCCTCTCCCTCCAACCTTTTCGAGGACGACCCCTACCAAGCCTGCCTTCCCCTACAGATTTATATGCTCTCCATGTCATTCTACTCTGATCCATTCTCTCTAAATGGCCAAACCACCTCAACAACCCCTCTTCAGCCCTCTGACTAATACTTTTATTAACTCCACACCTTCTCCTAATTTCCACACTCTGAATTTTATGCATAATATTTACACCACACATTGCCGTTAGACAGGACATCTCTACTGCCTCCAACCGCCTCCTCGCTGCAGCATTTACAACCCAAGCTTCACACCCATATAAGAGTGTTGGTACTACTATACTTTCATACATTCCCTTCTTTGCCTCCATGGATAAAATTTTTTGCTTCCACATATACCTCAATGCACCACTCACCTTTTTTCCTTCATCAATTCTATGATTAACCTCATCCTTCATAAATCCATCCGCTGACACGTCAACTCCCAAATATCTGAAAACATTCACTTCTTCCATTCTCCTCCCCAATTTGATATCCAATTTTTCTTTATCTAAATTGTTTGATACCCTCATCACCTTACTCTTTTCTATGTTCACTTTCAACTTTCTACCTTTACACACACTCCCAAATTCGTCCACTAACCTTCGCAATTTTTTGTTAGAATCTCCCATAAGTTCAGTATCATCAGCAAAAAGTAACTGTGTCACTTCCCATTTTGTATTTAATTACACATTACACATCCCTGTCTAAGACCTACTTTTACCGGGAAGTAGTCTCCCACTCTTCTACACACCCTAACCTGAGCCTCACCATCCTCATAAAAACTCTTTACAGCATATAGTAACTTATCACCTATTCCATATACTTGCAACATCTGCCACATTGCTCCCCTATCCACTCTATCATATGCCTTTTCTAAATCCATAAATGCAATAAAAACTTCCTTACCTTTATCTAAATACTGTTCACATATATGCTTCAATGTAAACACTTGATCTACACATCCCCTACCCACTCTGAAACCTCCTTGCTCATCTGCAATTCTACATTCTGTCTTACCTCTAATTCTTTCAATAATAACCCTACCGTACACTTTTCCTGGTATACTCAGTAAACTTATTCCTCTATAATTTTTACAATCTCTTTTGTCCCCCTTTCCTTTATATAAAGGGGCTATACACGCTCTCCACCAATCCCTAGTTACCTTCCCCTCTTTCATACATTTATTAAACAAAAATACCAACCACTCCAACACTTTGTCCCCCCCTGCTCTTAACATTTCTGTCATGATCCTGTCAGTTCCAGCTGCTTTACCCCCTTTCATTCTACGTAATGCCTCACACGCCTCCCCCACACTCGCATCCTGCTCTTCTTCACTCCTAAAAGATGGTATACCTCCCTGGCCAGTGCATGAAATTACCGCCTCCCTTTCTTCGTTGACATTTAAAAGTTCCTCAAAATATTCTCGCCATCTACCCAATACCTCCATCTCCCCATCTACTAACTCCCCTACTCTGTTTTTAACTGACAAATCCATTCATTCCCTAGGCTTTCTTAACTTGTTTAACTCACTCCAAAATTTTTTCTTATTTTCATTAAAATTTCTTGACAGTGCCTCTCCCACTCTATCATCCGCTCTCCTTTTGCACTCTCTCACCACTCACTTCACCTTTCTTTTACAATGAAAATAAAGCCCATTTTGCATATTTCCACATTTCTTGTCCTATTTACCTATGCTAATCATCCTGTGTGACATATTAAGCATAAAAATTATAATACTAAGAAGACTTATTACTTGTTCTAGTATTCATTTCAATGTCCTTTGGCTTTATAGTGAGATAAGCACTGTCTTTGTTTGGTGTTCAAGTACTCTGCCACTTTATGATAATGTACGTATATACTTTCCACATCCAATAAATTATTTCTTTTTCATTATTTACTACTTCACAGTTGATGCAAAATGTTGTACTACTGTATATAATTCGAGATCATCCACCCATACAGATATAATATATTATGTAGCTTGACAAATATAAAATACTTAGTTATTAGTGTTTATATGTAATAGGGTTATAGGTAGTAGGTTGGTAGACAGCAACCGCCCAGGGAGGTACTACCGTCCTGCCAAGTGAGTGTAAAACGAAAGCCTGTAATTGTTTTACATGATGGTAGGATTGCTGGTGTCTTTTTATTGTCTCATACACATGCAAGATTTCAGGTATGTCATGCTACTTCTACTTACACTTAGGTTACACTTCACATACATGTACAAGCATATATACACGCACCCCTCTGGGTTTTCTTCTATTTTCTTTCTAGTTCTTGTTCTTGTTTATTTCCTCTTACCTCCATGGGGAAGTGGAACAGAATTCTTCCTCCGTAAGCCATGCGTGTTGTAAGAGGCGACTAAAATGCCAGGAGCAAGGGGCTAGTAACCTCTTCTCCTGTATATATTACTAAATGTAAAAGGAGAAACTTTCATTTTTTCTTTTGGGCCACCCCGCCTCGGTGAGATACGGCCGGTGTGTTGAAGAAAGAAAGATGTAATAGGGTAAAACAATAGCCACATAAATAGACAATAAAATGCCTTTGACAGAAAGAGTCCTCATCAGATATGTTAAATCAGCTATTTGATGAAGCGCTATGGAAAACATCTTATACAAAAACAAAAAATGTTAAACTTACCACAAAAGATCTGCACCATGTAAAAATCTATTAAACAATAAAACAAAACAAAAAAGGTTGTTAGTCACACCTGCAAAGCTTCTAATCCTACAGAGGAGGGCAAACCAGAAGACATGTCCTCTTCCACTCTGCTTGACAAGGCATCATCAAGTACAAGGGATGAAGCACAACCACTCATTAGGGACTGGTCAAGCTGCTGCAACCCTACAGTAGAAGAACTTCCACAGAATACATTAGCATCTCTGGAAAGGATGCTATGTGGTACTGAATCAGTTTCTTGCACTTCAGAGAAAGCTTCTGTATTATCCGATGATACAGGAAGTGGAGCTGGAGGAAACTCTGCATCTACTACTGGTAATAATATTTCTGTGTCAGCCATTACACTGGGTTTTGGAATTTCATTTAGTATTTCTGGCAGCTCTTTAACAGATCCCGTTTGAAGATTAGATATAAATTTTGGCTTACTGTGAATGAGTTCGGGTGTGGCAAATGTTGGATCAGTTAGTTTAGGGCCCTCAGGCTTGCTATGCAAAAATGACATGCCACCTTGTCTCCTACTTGGGTTAAGCACAACTCCAGCATCTTCTAATGGCATTACAAGAGATTCTACAAATGACTCAACATCTAATAAACCATCTCCATTTCCATCAGTCAGAACGGGAATGTAAGTGTCACTTTGGTAGTCAGGATTATCTGAGTTTAGTTCTGCTTGATAGTGATCCTTAATAGGAGAATCAACTGAAAATTCTGGGGATGGATGTGAGGAAGCTTGGATAGGTGTGTTCATGCAGGACACCAGATCATCTTGCAGTTCACGCAGCCTACGTACCTGTGCTGAGCTCATACTTTCGTGCCATACCGACCGGCTTGACCAACCTGAAATATTTATATCATCAGGGTATTTCTTGTAACTCTAACTTAGCTACAGCATAAGTATATATATGCATAAGAAAAAATGCTACAATTCAGTAAAAAAGTATAAAAAATAATAATTTTGCACTGTGTCTTACTGCTAAATGAGAGAGACAGCAGCTGACTGAAGTATTCTACATTACAACTATCAAAGAAATGGGACAGGCCAAATATTTAAAGAAATTTAAAAGCCTTAGTCAAGGAAAGGTTTTAAAAGGTACTACATATTTATAATGAAATGCTCTTAAACTGCACACAATATCATCATTTCAGTTTCAAAATAAATAGTTTTTTTTTAATATGAGAGAATTTCAACTACTAAACAAGAAACAGGTTTACAAGACATGAACCTACATCAAATCTTGGTTTCAGATTTTGCAAACCATCAGATTTAAATACTGTTATTACCATAAATGAGAGGGGGTGTCAGAAAATTTGAAGCTCTCAGAGTACAATTCAGTTACAAAAGCCCTTTTTCAATATTATCTCCCTGTGTCATTGCATTTAACTCATATCTTAACCATAAGTTAATTTCCAGTTCTTGATTATTATTATTATTATTATTATTATTATTACAATCAAAACTAAGCAGTAAACTCACAAGGGTCATACAATGCTTTTTCAGCTCCTATAATCCCCCAGCACAAATGTGGTCAAATCATCATCCTCAATAAATCTCTTTACATACAGTATAAATTAATCACAGGAACAAACATGAGGAGCCAATGGATTCAAGAACTAGGGGTGCAGAGAATGAAAAAGTAATTCTTGCTACAGTATATACATCACAGCACATATGGTAACTTGTTTGGTATCGACAGAGCATTGTTCAAATGGAGAACAGGTCTGAGTTTGCTGTATTGCTGCTGTTCTCTGATGGGCTGATGAATTCTTTGAAGTAGTTTAGTATAATGTACCATACATTGATGTTATATGATAGGCACTCTATAGGGATGAAACCTTTGGTATTTTGGAAACTAGTTGCCATAATCATAGTAGTAGTGTGTTGGGTAATGGGAATATGCAATAGCTAGAAGTAATGATTGATGGTAGTGGTGAGTGGTGGCTAGTGTTTGACCGATGGTATGGGGGTGGCTAGTGGTGGTTGAATAATTATGACTAGTTTGTGGTTACAACTAGTACTGTACTTCCACTCTAAGTAATAATGTTTTCCCTCAGGATCATGATGCTAAGAACCAGGTTTCATTGCATGTTAAAAGTCTGGAAAAAAGAAATTTTCCTGAAAGTCATGCACTGGTTAACAAATTTTTATTGAGAGTTGCTATGTACTTTCTCACTTCATTGTCAACACTTTAGACACCCATCTAACAGGTGTAATCCAGTCTTCCTAATTCTAGGAAACTAAAATCGGAATTAAATTTTCCCTATTCGGAAAAATTCAATAAACCTTAACTTCCATTGAAACCAAAAATTGCATTCATCTCTATTTTGGCTCATATTACCCTCAGAATGGCTTCTGAAAAGGATAATGCAAGGCCTGACAGGAAAATGAGAAGTTTTCCTTAATATTTTGTAGAAATTAGAGAAAGAGCAGTGTGTTTATATGCAGCAAGAAAATCCATAAGGTCATCAGGATCAAATATAATAAATACAGGTTTACCTTTCTTAATTCAGCCTCACTATAATGGAGTCTCATTTTCATTGGTAGCTCCTTATTTGTGACATACATGTACTGAATGTGACTGGTGCAGTTAGTAAAATGTACTGAAGATTATTGTTATGTGGACTTAAATGTTGATAGGTTGATTGAGCTTAGTATAGTTACTGTGGGGGATGAAATTCATCCACCTGTTCTGTAATCTGTGGCGCATCAACTGTTTATAATACTGTGGCACAAAAAAACTGTGCTGACACACTTATCAATGAAGTTTGTAGAGCTAAGGGAAAAAAACCTTTCCAGGTATAGCGAATCATTATGATCATCTGCCTCTGATGTTAAAACTGCAAGAAACCTAAACTTGTGAAAAAGAGTCAAGTCCCGATGCTTTTGGAAAACAGAATCCTACTGTATACTAGACATACAATTTTTTTTATACAATATCTGCTAATAACTCCAGCATCATCTTGATTGGTATGTAAGGCAGGTCCATTTGGACAGGAAAGACCTTCCAAATGTTCTCATCTCTGCTGGAATTCTTTCATGCAACATGTGGCTGTTACACAGGGAAGAGTATACATCTAATTCAGCATTCACTTTCCCATCATGGGTTTTCAGTGGTGTTTCACTCCAGAAAGAAATCTGATACAAACCATCTATTTAAGTCTTGCTTATCTCTAGTAACTGAAATAAGTAACTTTACTTGGAATTCTCTTAGGAAGAGAAAACTTTGATTTTCACAAGGGCATGCATCATATCTGCTACTATTCTGACCTAGACACACACACACACACACACACACACACACACACACACAAAAAAAAAAAAAAAAAATCACCAATAGATATTTATTAATAATTAATTTAAAATTTTCGGACACCCCCTTAAATTTACAAATGCTTTCCAGCACTACATTTACTATTAAGATGTTCACAACATACACTACTGAGGTCTATGGTCATAATGCATGCAAAGAAATGAACTCATTCTTTTAAAGCTAACAGTTTTGACCATTATACAACCAAATAATATTTAATGAACAAAGTTTTCAGGACCAGTGGTAACGTGGTGGTTGTGATGATGACTGGTTGGTTGTGGTGATGATGAACTGTTGGTGGTGGTGATGAGTGGTTCGTTGTGGTGATGATGAACTGTTGGTGGTGGCGAGTGGCTGGTGGTGGTTGTGGTAGTGGTAATGGTGATGAGTGGTTGGTGGTGGTGATGAGTGGTTGGTGGTAATGATGATGGTAGTGATGAGTGGTTGGTGGTGGTGGTGATGAGTGGTTGATGGTGGCAATGATAATTGAGTGGTTGGTGGTGGTGGTAGTGAGTGGCTAGTTGTGGTAATGGTGATGTTGGTTATTGGCTGAAAAAAAAAATAAAAAGTTGCTGGTGGTAAAACCACAGCCTTGTCCTCCTCACTTTCAAACTGTAGGCTTTGTATATCTCAACTTTTAAAGCTCAAGTTTGGCTAGCTAGTTTCTTGAATTCCCTTTGTTACTTTGTACACACTTCACTAGGATATAAATTCATGCATGCAAGTTATGCAGTATAATAGTCATTTCAAAAATTAAAAACTAGTGTTGTACTGTGCTGTAATTTTAAAGGTGAGAAATTCAAGAGTCCAGTTTAAGGAATTTGAAAAGTAGTGTACAATAATTTTAATGAGAATGAAAGAATAGCTACAACAGTACAACATGAGATGAAGCTGTAATTGGCAGACTAGAGGCAGGTGTTCTAAATGGAGTCACATAGGGTGAGAGAGTAATTTTTTGAAGTGAAGTAAAGAGAGGTGTGGTCACATGAGGGTTCATATGGAGCAGTAGATAGTGACAAGAATACATTACAATCTTTTGAGGAGAATGTAAAGTTATGGTCAAAATTCCTGTTACATAAGAGACTGAAGTACTATAGAGTCCCAAGCAGACTATAGTAGTGTAACCTTCTGAGTTATCAGTAGGCAATAATTTTTTCCCATGACAGTACATGTCTTCAAATATACAGAGGAAGATGGAAAACTAGATTTATTTTAACAAATATACACATACACATGATAAAACAGAAGTTTTCTATAAGAATGATACCGTATGCTGGCGGGAAACTTATACAGTAGTTTAAGAGAAGAGCATTCATGGGAGAGAAGGTAATACTATATATTAATTTATCCTAACATTGCTTCTAGGGGCATCCATTCAGTCATCCAAAACATGGACTACTTTAACACTGATGTTTTATTATCTTTGCAATATGATCTGACTGTAGTATGAATCCGATATTCCACAACTGCCATTGCAAAATTAAAAAAAATGCAAAAGCATTGCTGAAATAACTTCATGATTCCTTAACAAATATTTTTTAAGTTTCTTCAGGGTGATGAATACTAAGTATATCCCAAAACATTAATGTAATATTATATAAAATATTCAATAGCTCACATACCTATCCCACTTTCTTTAACACAGGGTAAAAAGGTATATATAAAAGCTTTGTTGCAGTACAAAAAAAAACTGGGTATTATTAATGAAATATTTTTCCAAAATTTGTTAGTTAACATGAAAACATACAATTGCAAGCCATTATATTGCAAACCTTGTGATCCTCCACCCACTGACAGAGCCACTAGTCCTGTAAATTAATTAAAATCTGTTAGATCAGAATGGAGGCAAGTGGTTTTTATGTCCTGATGAAGTGTGAGCAAGGTATCATTTGATGGGATTCAAGGAAAACTGATCAGCCAGGCTTGAGTCCTGGTGGTGGAAATTACAGAGCCAGCACACTGAAGGAGGGGTCAGGATGTTGCAACTCAGAGCATCATCTCAATTGTGTTGTCAGCATGCTTCTGGCAAGACTGCAGTGAAACTGATGGTGTTGAATGTACTCCCACTTTTTTTGCACCACCCTTCCTAAGTGGGAAATGACCAGTGTGTTCAGAAAAAAGGTGGTATGTATGTGTATGTGCCTGCCTCCCTGTCAGCTTGTCTGCCTGCCTGCCTGTCTCCATGCCTGTCTGCCTACCTGTTTGCCATCATGCCTGCTTGTCTGCCTCCATACCTGCTTGCCTCCCTGCCAGCCTGTCTGCATGCCTCCCTTCCTGCCTGCCCTGTCTACCTGTCTTGCTTCTCCTGCCCTGCCTGCCTTACCCTCCTTTGATCATTGAAGCTAAAATGTTGGGATGCTTTAAAAACAGGCTGGATAAATTTATGAGTGAGAAAGGTTGAATTTCAGTAGGGCCTGCCTAGCATGGTCCAGTAGGCCTACTGCAGTGCCTCTCTAATGTAATCGGTGTGAACAGGACCTGCCTAGTACGAGCAAGTAAGTCTACAGCAATGTTCCTTTAATTTTATGCTAATCATGTGTAAGTTTTCATTACTTCCTCCTTCAAGTTTCAGCTACAATAGTGCTATAGTACTGCAGGTTACAATACTTGCATTTTTAGTGTCTTTTTATCTTCTGCATTAGTGGACCAAGTTCACTAGTTCAGAAGACAACTGGACAATCATGAAAAACTAATTTCCTAATTCAGGAGTTGTGTACGAGTGGCAATATCATACACCCCCTCCTCTCCCCTATTAATCCATGAATTAGAGGGTCAACTCTCATTTCTGCCATGTGTAGGAATGACTGACATAAAATAAAACTCTATTCTAGTTATCTGTATAAAACATCAGTAGAAAAGTCCTTATTGCAGACATGTATTATAAGAGTTATTATGGACACAGAAGCCCTTTCCACATAGTGAGAATTTGCCAATTCGTTAATATAAAAACAAAAATTAATACAGTATTACAAAAAATTATAAAATAATTTTTAATTTGTTCTTAACAGTGTTAGTATAGCCTTGATGAATGATCAAAGGTGAAGCATTGTGAAGCAAGACCATGAAACCTGGCAAGTTTTGTGCAAAAATTCTTTCATTCTGTGCACTTTCACTAGTATTAATTGCAAGGTTTACTAGAAATATAATATAAAAATACACTATTACCATAATATTCCATACTTTTTTACTTCAGATTTATAAATGTAGTGTTTAAATATTTATTTTTTATTTTAAGGAGAAAGGCAGTAATCTCACAGGGCTCATATAGTACCTGAGACTAGGTGGCATTCAGATTCAATCCAAGGATAGGGAGAATAAATCCAGCTTCCTGGATCATGAACCTCTCACTGTCACAAAGGCACCTCCCTCAATGAGCATTCTATAAATGACTTTTCAACAGAATGTCTTAAAAATTAACTAACTTACCAAGAAAATGTCCTAAGCCAAGTCCCAGTACACATGCCAAGGTTAAAGCCACAACAATATTGAGACGGCTGTTGAGATCTTTGTCTGGTGTATGTTTGTACTGAGTGTCTGGCCTGCAAATACAAAAAGCCATCATAATGCAAAAAACATTAATGCCATAGCACACTAAATCCTTTTTTTCTTTCGACAAACCAGCCGTATCCCACTGAAGCAGGGTGGTCCAAAAAGAAAAACAAAAGTTTCTCTTCTTAACTTTAGTAATGTACATAGGAGAAGGGGTTACTAGCCCCTTGCTCCAGCATATTAAATCAAGAAAAGAAAAAAATAGGAAATGGGTTAAAAGATGAGGACACAAGTTGTGATTAATGATATACATGTAAGAAAAACACATAGTAGCTAGGACGTTGTACTAACGAAAACATTACTCCATCAGGTGGCTTTGCAAGTCCAATTATTGACAAAGCCACTGAATGGCAAATTGTTTCCTTAATACACTACCCTGGTTACTGGATATGTGTCTTCTTACAGTCTAAAGTTGAATTTCATTAATATGATTTACCTACTCTGTCCCAAATTTCCCAACCAGTGAATATCAAAGTTAATTTAAATGCCATATACAATGCAACATTCTTGCCTATGTTCTCTTTCAGCCCATATGTTCACCCTGATAACAGCATCCATCTCTGTGTCTCATCTCCTTCCTAATTCATAAATTCTTTGTCATCACAAAGCTGTAATTTTATATGACCAAACCACCTGAGCACCCTACCTTATCTTTCTCTATTTCACATACTACTCACACAACCTCATGGTCCACTCTTTTCATTTTACAACCTTCTGACTACAATGCAAGAAGTCTCCATTTAACAAATGTGCTGTGGTCATAAAAAAATCTAATTTTTGGTAAAGCAAATAACATTTTCTTATAGAGATGTTAAATAAATTGAGATACATACCAGGAATTGTTTCCCTAATACATAAGAGCAAAAAGAAAAATTAGGAATTATAAAATTACATTTTTAATTTTGCTTTACAATGTTAGTAATGTTTAATCCTTAAACTGTCCAAACGTAGATCTACGTTCGCTCGCGAAGCGCTCCGAACGTAGATCTACATTTTTTTACAATCTTTCTTATGGAGAAGATCAAGGTTAGAGAGCTACGCGTGCAAACGTAGATCTACGTTTGGACAGTTTAAGGGTTAAAAAGCCTTAACTCACTGACAAAGCAGATAAATGACTGTGTGGCTTACTTAATTGCCGGAAGATCATCTGGGAGGGAAGGTGAGGATGCTAAGGAGAGGTCAGTCTCCTCATCAGCAAGCTTCTCCTTCTCTGCATCTAGTACAGAAATATCAGTACCCGCAAGACTCTCAACATCTCCCTCCTCTGAAAACAGTTCATAAGTAATGACTCAAAATTACCCACTAAAAAATAATGTCTTATGGAATTTGTGAGCAGAGACTTAAAAACATTTATATTGTAATTAAGAAAATCTATTACAAAACATTTTATTACATTTGTTATGAACAAAAAAACAGAAATAAGATAAAATATTATCCAAATTGCAATTAGACTATTAGGGAAAAAGATTATTGCTGTATTTATACATACTGTATATACTTCTGGTTTTATATCAAAAGATTTTTGAGAACCTACAGATTAACATAAAACCAAGGAACATTTAATGGAAAAAGTAAGAGAAATAACCTCACTGCACCTCTAACAACTAATGTAGAGGGTTTGTACAGCAATGTTTGAAACAAAAGATAACCTGAACATACAGTATATATTCATCAAGGTGAGCACAATAGCTAAACATACACATTTCTCACATAGTATAAATCATACAAGATATGAAATAAAAATTTCCCATCATCATTGTCACTCATGTTATATGCCACATAGAAATTATTAATCATAGGGAGTGTCTAATTTAAGTCCACAGAGCACAGAGATTATAAAATAAAGCAATACAAAGAATACCTGCTGCATCACATAACAGAAACCCACATGAACATAAAGAGCACTAACTAAGGGCACATTTACCATCTACATGTAATTAACTTTTTTTTAAAGGGGGTGGACCAATAAGCCAGCAGAAGGCCTTGGTCAAATTACCAAAGCTCAAGTGAATGGGGTATTATATGGCTAAGATTTGCACCAGCAGAAATTTTCCCAGTTTCTGCAATAAACAAAATACAGCACTTACCCTTTACACCTGATTCAACACTCTTACATATAGCACTACTGAAATCCATTGTGCCAATTTGGATTTGAATTTTCTGAGAGGCCCTTGAAAGAAGCATGCAGAAAAGTGTTCAGAAAATCATGCAATGGATGGATAGATGGCAAAAATTACCAAACACATTAATTTTTTAGGGTATATTGCTTTTTTAAACAAACTGATTACTGGTATGTAATTCAATAAGCAAAAATTAACAGAAAAGACATTTAAAGTAAGGGGAAAAATGTGACAATCTCGAATTTAAGTTGTCATAAATGAGCCAATGAGATCAATTCTACTAATTTTCTTTTATTTGTACACTGTTTGGGAAAAAAATCCTATAGAAACTCATAGAAAGCCTATTTTGACCATATAGAATCTCAAACACCTTACTGAGACCCTTACAGTTGTGTGTGTGTTTAGCCTTATAGCTACTGAAAGTAATTTAAGGAAAATGTTCTGAAAGTTCATTGATGTTGTTAACTTAACAGCCATCTCCCACCAAGGCAGGGTGACCCAAAGAAGAAAGCACATTCATGAACATTCACTCAATCGCTGCCTTTCCAGTCACTCAATTGCTATCTGGAGAGAGAGAGAGTTCCGGGGGTCAACGCCCCCGCGGCCCGGTCTGTGACCAGGCCTCCTTAGGTCAGTGTCCCAGGATGCGACCCACACCAGTCGACTAACACCCAGGTACCCATTTTACTGATGGGGAACATAGACAACAGGTGGAAAGAAACACGTCCAATGTTTCTACTCTTTCCAGTCACTTAATTGCTATCTTTCTAGTCACTCAATTACCATCTTTTCCAGAAGTGTGATGACATTACAATCAAATTAGTCCTCTGACTACAACTTCCCCATTGACCCTTCCTTTAGAGTGCAGGCACAACTCATGTCCTGCTAATCGGTTTCTCTGAATTCCTTCATATAAGTTAGCCCAATCATATTCTGACAGCATGTCATTTAAAAAACCACATCTCCATCTACTTTCATCAAACTTGCTCGTATAAGCCTGCTGAATGCCCAAGTTCCTAAAACTCAAAACTTGTACCCCCTCTTTTTTCCCTTTACCTTCCACCCCAGACTATACACCCTCTCCATTAACCTAACCCTGTCCATCCTCCCTACAAGCCCAAGCCATGTCAACAATCCCTTCTCAGCTCTCTGAATTTATACCCTTGGTCACCTCACATCACATTTTAATCATGCTGATTTTTATTTTCAACAAACCTGCCATATCCCACCGAAGCATGGTGACAAAAAAAAAAAGTTTCTCTTTTTAAATTTAGTAATGTATACAGGAGATGGGGTTACTAGCTCCTTGATCCTGGCATTTTAGTCACCTCTTATGATAAATGTATTAAATAACACATTTCCTTTTGCCATGCTCTCAATGAAAATGATTCATTTGAGATCCTGCTTCACTGGCTATTATGTACATCAGGAAGAGGTAGTAGAGCTGAAAAAAAAGACAGGAGCAACAACTTGAAAAAAGAGCATGCAAACAAGAAGGACGAGACCAAGAGAAGAAATCAGAGTAAGATAAGAAAAAAATGCAACCACTGAAAGAACATATGTGAAGAGACCATAGAAGTAATATAATATGCAAGGAGACCATTCAAATAAAATATGGAAAGAGACCACAGAAGTAATAACATATGCAAAGTGACCCCAGAAAGAATATACATACTGAGTCCACTGGAGCAATATGTGCAGAGACCACTGATATAATTTTAAACCACTTATACATTTCTGTCATTCAAGACATGTCTGAGTGAAGATCTTAAGAAACTGTCTCACCTGAACCCCCCACAAAGGTAAAACTGTGTAGGGAGGAGGAGGAGAACAAGGAGGAGTTCATGGAATTGCAGGCCAAGGCGTGGTCCTCGTAAAATTCTCCAGGATCTGGACACTCGAGCGTCTCAATGTCACTGGAGTCCGACCCCGAAGATGCTAGCCAAGGGTCAGGAGAAGATGGGGTGAAGGACAACGTGCAAACACAAGGCTAGTAAAAGGACTGTTCTGCATGAATTAACCACAACTACATAAAATCTAACAAAAAATGCACTCAAGTGGTTAAATTAGTAAATTATAACAAAGTATTGAACATTTCTAACATTAACATAGTTATTTTGCACAGAATTTCTACTTCAGTAAACTGTTATACAAAACATAACAGGCAAAATCACATGCTATAAAAAGTGTTCCAGATTTTGCACTATTTAAAAATGCAGTACAATATTTAAAAATATATATATAATTAGGTGAAAGAAACCAAAATCAAAATTCTAATAATTTACCCACAAGATGGAACATAAACAATAGGATCAATTGTTATTATGAGCGGTTCAGCCAATAATTGAAGGTTTTTTAAATTTCTTCCTTTACAAAAAAATTAGAAATACTGGAATAAATATTTGCTTGATATGCATAATCTAGGTGATATAGCATTTTTACCCTTTAAAAAATAAGAAAAACCTACCAACTGGCTTGATGAAATTTTTGCCCTTTTTCTAATTTGAAAATTTATATTGAATAAGATTTTTTTCCTAAACTAAAAATCAATTGAAGAAGTTTGTTTTCCTGGTGAATATGGCTGTCATGCATACAGTACAGCATACGATATGATCTTCACCATTCTTCTTAGTACTGGACTGATGAAGTCACTGTGTGGTGAAACTTTTCCATAATAAATTACCCATGTGTTCCATGTGTCTAATTTATCAACTTGTCAGTTCTCTGAACCATTTATGTACAGTATAATTTATGTTCATTCCTACATTAGGTAAAGTTTATGGCTCAATTACTGCTCTCACCTTTACACTGGTATACAGGTACTATATACTGTGGTGAAACTTTCTAGTATTATTACATATGTAAAATTTGAGATATGTAGCCAAGGTGTACACATGATTCTCTGCAAGTCCCATGAGTGATGTGGAACAAGTGAGGGTGGACAAAATCCTAACTCTTACATTCCTTTTGTATGTAAGTAATTTTGTTGAGTATTGTAATGCATCAAGTTTTATGTAATAAAGAGTTTGTCTAGAAACACAATAAGAAGCATTGTTACCAGCCAATTTTGGTTAAAATTTCACAGTTTAAGATGCAAATTCATATTACTGAAGTGATGATTTTAAAGTTTAAATTTGTTTTTCAAACTGAAGAGATTCTTACTAGTAGATATTAAGGTACAAAGCAAAATCAAACAAAACTCATAATATGATACTATAGATTTATCGTATTTCAAGATACACAGATAGTACAGGATGTTTTTTAACGCAAAAAAGACAATTTATTTAATAACTGGAGTAATGACTAAATTACAATAAACAAACAAGGTGTGAGGCTGATGTGTTGATACTGTAAGAGTCCTGTCCATATCATGGAATGAGATGATTTGACTGAATACTGTCATTAAAATGATAACACAGTACATCTATGAGATATTAACATCCTGCTAACATTGCTGACTAACACAGTCTAAGCCACCCTGTAGCAAAACCAAGTACAATATACGGGGTTTCAGCTTTAATCGACTAGGACAACAGCAAAAAGTCGTCCATTTAGCTAGATTTCAAGCTCATTGCTGGCAAACCTTTAGAGAAGTGAGGGTTGGAGACTGATACAAGAAAGGCAGGGGTTTTCTTTGATATCCTCTCATACCGTATGACTAGTGATGCTGAAATAAGCAAGAAACTTTTTTGATGCTTTCCTGCTCTATATATGAAAGAGAATGATTGTAAGAAGCATATATTTAGACAAGTGATACAAACAAGAAATTTAGCTCGATTAGAATAGATGTGCAAAAAACAAATAGGCCTGAAATGAGAGTTCTCATTTTTTGATACATCTGCTGGTTTACTCCTTAAGATTTTTAAAATTAACAAAAAGATAATGATAGAGAGCTTCACTTCCAAAATAAAATATTAATAGAAAATTCTAAGGGACATACAAGGCAAAAATAATGGAATTTGTTTAAAAGTACAGTATAGCAAATACAGTGGACCCTTGGTACTTGAACTTAATTCCTTCTAGAAGGCTGTTTGAGTGCTGATCTGTTTGAGCACCGAACAAATTTTTCCCAACCAATTTTCTTTTTGGTTGGCCGTTATCACTAATCTTCATAGGCCCCATGGTGACTTATTTATACAATATAAAAAAACATAAAAAAATGCAAAGAAACACAAAATAGTTTGCAGCAAAGTTCTGGCAGGTTGTTTGTTTGGTTAAGTGCCGAGCAAACGGTCGACTGCTGAGTGATTTTTGTATCGAACAAAGCGTTCGAATACTGAATTGTTCGAGTACCGAGGTTCCACTGTAAACAATAATGCTCTTATAAAATTAAAATTTAAAAACCAAGACACTGCAGAATGAAAAAATAAATCATAGGTTATACTGCATAATGGCACTTGCAAATTAGTGAAGGAATTCTCACAAAACAGAAGATGGAATTAAACATTTGTGATGCACAGTTTTATTGCTGTTTAGTCATATCTCATCTAGGTGAACCTTTGAATATAAGTGTGCATGTGTGTGTATGTGGGGAACAAATCCTCATATGACTTCACATTATCAACTTCTTCAGCTAAACCTGCATGGCTACAATGGGCTTTAAAACTTTTAATTCATGTTAAATTTTCTAGTTTAGAACAAAAAAAGTTAAGTGTTGCAGAGGTGTTCTTCCTACACTGTGCATACAAACTGCATAAGGTCATGACTTTAATGCTATCTCACATAGTGTTCTGGTACAATATGGTTGATTTTAAACATCTATGAATGCTTTTAAGCTTTTTAAGTCTTACTATACTGGTCATATCTCACTAAAGTAGGGCAACTCAATGGAAACACATTCACCATCATTCATACAATAGCTGTTTTGCCAAAAGTGCATGAGTATCACCATATAAAATGCAATGATATTATTTATTACTGACACACTGTTTGTATTTTAAATATTAGATACTGAACTTTAGCCAAACATGAAAAATATCTCCTCCTGTTTAAACTAAGAGTCTTTGTGAATATTTCCATTAATACCATGAACATATGATTAATCTTTATTCAGATATCTTGAATTCTTAGTCTTTTGATGTCTGCAGTGGTACCCAGAGTTTTGGCCATAATTCGTTCCAGAAGGCTGTTTGAGTGCCACTACTGAACGAATTTGTCCCCATAAGGAATAATGTAAATTACAATAATACATTTACGTAACTGTTTGAGTTGGGAGCTGTAAGAAACTCGGGGTACTACTGTATTTTCATATGGTAACCAGTATATGTTTTTTATCTAATATAAAGAATAATATTGGCAGTTTGGAGGGATATGTTGTGTATCTTTATACGTATATGCTTCTAAACTGTTGTATTCTGAGCACCTCTGCAAAAACAGTGATTATGTGTGAGTGTGGTGAAAGTGTTGAATGACGATGAAAGCATTTTCTTTTTGGGGATTTTCTTTCTTTTTTGGGTCACCCTGCCTCGGTGGGAGACGGCCAACTTGTTGGGGAAAAAAAAAAAAAAAAAAAAGAAGAATTTAATTTCTGAATGCATCTTCCTACTTTCCTTTTACATATCCATAAATTATTCATCAATATTTTTTTTACTCGTTTACATCTAATAAAACAAATTTTATTGCCATAAATGATAATTGGAGTTCATGCAAGCCACTTGTATAAACATACTGAATTTCTTTCAAGCCCTCAGTGCTCCTACTACACATCTTTCTTGCCCTACTTGACTTAAAATGTAAGCTTACCATGCTATTCTTTCTAAACATACCCAAAAATATCTAAACTCATAACTGCAGTTCTCCATAATAACTAATATTAAATTTTAAATTTGTATTATTCAAATACTGTGTAAGTAAGAGTGCAGAGTTCTGCATCATAAAGAAAAACTCGAATAAATTCAGGTTAACAGGTGGGATTATATGGCAATTTGAAGTAACATGATGGCAGTGTTTTGCTATTTGACAACTTCTACTTAATTAAGCAAGGGTAAGTCCTAATTAAGAGCAAGGGGCTAGTTACCCCTTTTGTATAAATTACTGAATTTAAAAAGAAAAACTTTAATTTTTCTTTATGGGTCACCCTGTTTCAGTGGGATACAGCTGGTTTTTTGAGAGAGAAAAAAAAAAAAAAAAAAAAAAAGGCCCCCAATTAAGGGACAGAGAATGCACAACAAATAAAACTTTTATTTGCAAGGTAACTAGATGAGATATAACAAAAGGCAGATGTAAGATTACAAATATCCACTCCACTCACCCTTGATGGACTCACCCTTGATCTCTTGCACCTTCTGGCCCAGTGATACTAGATCATCTGACAATGCTTCCTCTTCACTACCGCCTTCAGATTCTTCTACATCATCTTCCTCCTCCTCATCTTCACCTTGTGCAGTAGCTCCCTCTGGGGTAATAGTGGACTCTGCACCATCTTCATCCTCTGCAACAGGTGTAAATTAGAAATATAAACTTTCAAATACTAGTGCAATTATCATACTAGCTGTAGAAAAATATGTTTTGATAGGACACCTATTTTAAAAATAAACACTTAAACTTAATATGAGTTTTATATGTGACTGTTTTTATAGGAAGTAGGTTGGTAGACAGCAACCGCCCAGGGAGGTACTACCGTCCTGCCAAGTGAGTGTAAAACAAAAGCCTGTAATTGTTTTACATGATGGTAGGATTGCTGGTGTCCCTTTTTCTGTCTCATCAACATGCAAGATTTCAGGTACATCTTGCTACTTCTACTTACACTTAGGTCACACTACACATACATGTACAAGCATATATATACACACACCCCTCTGGGTTTTCTGCTATTTTCTTTATAGTTCTTGTTCTTGTTTATTTCCTCTTATCTCCAGGGGGAAGTGGAACAGAATTCTTCCTCCATAAGCCATGCGTGTTGTAAGAGGCGACTGAAATGCCGGGAGCAAGGGCCTAGTAACCCCTTCTCCTGTATAAATTACTAAATTTAAAAAGGGAAACTTTTGTTTTTCTTTTTGGGCCACCCTGCCTCAGTGGGATATGGCCGGTTTGTTGAAAGAAAGAAGAATGTAAATGTTTTATTTACATATACAATAATCTATATTTATGAGAGGATACTGTATAGAAATATGGTGTGTGCATGAGAAAATGCAGTATGCATGCAAAGAATGCATTAGCAAGTATATAGTGAACAGAGCTAAATGGACACAGCTAGTCCAAAAAAATGAATAAACAATATCTAGCATATGATCAATAACATGGAGTATTTTACATTCTGTGGCTAATTTCCTATTGTGTGGTTTCACAATATATTCCAGAGAATCAATTCTCCAAGCATACACTCGGAATATTTCGTATTATTACAGTGTTTTCGGTGGTGTTTCTGGAAAATAGCTTCTAGTGCCAACCCTGTGGTAAAAAGGGTGAGAAAAAAAAAAAAAAGCCTATTGAGATGACACAAGAATTTTTTTTCATACTTTTGGGCGTCTTGCACGGATTAATTTTATTTCCATTATTTCTTATGGGGAAAATTAATTCGCATAACGATTATTTGCAATCCACTGTATTCCAGAGAATCAATTCTTTATGAAAAAAAAAAAAAAAATTGAGATCAAGAATGCTCTATAGTTTCGAATTTTGCTGTACACCTTGATAAATGTAATTATCCAGTAAAGATGGGCAGTTTGCTTGACTTCACACAAAGATGTCTTCAAAAATTCAACACTGTCCATCGCTAAAGTTTGAAAAGTGTAGTACACAAAATATTGTCAATAATTAATGCCACTTAATTGGTAACATTTAAGTGCAAATATGGGAACTTATTGGTCCCTGTTTATTCAGAATCTTGGGATTATACCATATTAATTACTCCTTACTGATAGTGAATGTGACAGTAGTGTAAAAAAAATGGGTTTCACTCAATGTTATTTATGCTCTTTCTTGCAATAGTTTTTTGATATTTGCATGTTGAATCCTCTAACTCTACCTAGCATAATCATCTTCATGTAAGTAGTACAGAAAATAAAGAAATATGTAACACTTAGGTAATTTATTGTTGAAATGTTTTGCCTGCTGTGAGTGAAATGTTTTGATAATAAAAACCCCTAAGTGGTGTATGTGTCTTACTATCAACTTGTTGGCATTATATATCATTTATAATGATTCATATAAGTACTATAGTTTATTATATTTAGAATCAGAGAGAATAATCAGGTAGAAGAGAGTTTCAAAGACTTTCTAGAAGTGAATATTGTTGAATTGTTTCACAGTAATTATAAAATAATTAATGTAACGTGAATGTGCATACACGTACCATGGAATCTATTCACAATTACAGACTAAATTTCAACAAAAAGTTTACTAATAACTTACCTTCTTGCTGAGCACCATCATTTGAGATATCTTCTGGTGTACCTTCTCTGTCCACCAGAGTCCAATCGGTGAGGGAGTCCCGATCACTGTCTCTATCCCGTTTGGGATCAGACATCCCAGTGATGTGTTGAGAGCCTCTTGTTCTGTAGAAAAGTACAAAACCAAATATTAGTGTTTTAGACCAGAAACACAAGAAATGTATTCACAAGATCATTACATAACCATATAGATTATCAATGATTACAGACTATATTATATTGTATACAATTATTATAGTACAGGGTTCATACATCGTAGGCTGATTTGAATAGGTATAGGGTAATGACAATTGAGAAGCCCATATATGTACTGCACCATAGTTTTTTGAACAAGACTTTTTTCTGTTTAGCAAGATTTGAGCTAAGGGTAAATTTAATTTACCAGTAAATATGTGCAGTAATTTAGAATGCAATAAAACAATGTAATTTATAGTTTTTATTCAGATGCAATGGTATACGTACCAATGAACAATGTGCCTTAGGTCTGTAAATTATTTTTTCCTGATTTAATTCTCAGGTGTTTAACTTCTGCAATACTTAAGGCTTTTCCTGTGTTGCTTTGAGATTATGTGGCACAGGACACCACTGTTTATCCACCTGCTGGAATATTTATTTCATAATTTTTTTGCAACATACATATTGCTTAACTGTATTTCCCAAGTCCAGCTATTGTATCTAGGAATAATGAAGAGTTTCTATTAAATTTTGATTGCAGTACTTCATTACAGTACAGTACTACCACACAGCAAAATTTTGCCTTGTTCCAATATGAGAGAGAATGAAACCTAAATCCTTTTCCTCTTTGTTGTGAGTTGAGTATGCTACCTATATCATTGTGAGTAACTCAAAATATTCCTTGTCAGGCTCATTCAGTATTTTTTGTTATACTGTACAAGATACACTCTCATTTTCCTATGTACAATACTACATTATCACTTAAAAAATGTTATAAAAAACTAGAGTCTGAAGAATATTTGTTCACACGTGATCTTGAAATAAAGAGAGTAAGTGATACACATTCTAGCATTATATCATGATTATTTTGTTACTGAAGATTAAACAATGGTAATGATAAGACCAAAGAATCAACAAATTTTCCGTTATTCCTATCAAATTTTCAGTTATTCATTCAAACAAAAAATATGTTTTATGCAATTAATTAGTGAATTAAGGCATAGTACAATAGTGTATTTCTATACAATATAGCTTAAGTGGCATAAACTCTTTTCTGACACAATACTGATGATTTATACCACTAGGTGCTGCATATACAGGATAAACGTTTTATTTTTATATACCATGAGTAGTATTTTGATAAGGGTAAAATTTAATAAATCTGTCATAAATTTACACTTGATTTCATGTTCCATCATGAATAAACAACAGCTAAAATACATATAAACTAATTCAAGAACATAACATAGTTCAGTAGTAGGTTGCTAGACAGCAACAATTCAAAGAGGCATTACCATCCTGTCCTGAGTGTGAAACAGATTCCTGTTAAAAGTTTTGCACTCTGACAAGACTGTATGTATGATGACTGGTAAATCTTACAAACTTCTATTTACAGTCAGAATAGTATAAGTATGTTTAAAAATTTACATTTCTTGATACTGTAGCTCTTCAGTCTGAGAGCGTTAAAGGGGGCACGATCTTCAATATCATTAATATATAACAGAGAAACTCTTTTGTAAATATTCTGCAAGGAAACTGACCATTATGTAAAACAAATCAGCAGTCTGAAGGAGTGACTTTTATAAACCTATGAGGTTAAACATGAAATCATCTGCCTTTAAAAGAAATTTTATGACTAAGGTTTAGGCAAGCAAAATAAAAAAAAAATACAGTACTGTACTACAGTAAAGTTAAATTAGGTGAAAGATTACCTTGGTTCCCACATTAACACTAAGCCAAGGTTAATCTGGCTCCAACACTCCCAAACCATGCCAAACCTACCAAATATTCCACCTTAGGTTTAAGGTCAAGTTGGTTTTGAATTGGGTAAAACCAAACCAACCTTACCTAATCTGCTGTGTTGTTGGAAAACTTCATTTCATAGTTTTATGATACATATTAACAAAATTATTGTAGCAGTGCATAGTACTATATTACCTGGTACATTTGCAAATACAGTGGACCCCCGCATAACGATCACCTCCGAATGCGACCAATTATGTAAGTGTATTTATGTAAGCGCGTTTGTACGTGTATGTTTGGGGGTCTGAAATGGACTAATCTACTTCACAATATTCCTTATGGGAACAAATTCGGTCAGTACTGGCACCTGAACATACTTCTGGAGTGAAATAATATCGTTAACCGGGGGTCCACTGTACAGTGGACCCCCGGTTAACGAACTTTTTTCATTCCAGTAGTATGTTCAGGTGCCAGTACTGACCGAATTTTTTCCCATAAGGAATATTGTGAAGTAGATTAGTCCATTTCAGACCCCCAAACATACACGTACAAACGCACTTACATAAATACACTTACATAATTGGTCGCATTTGGAGGTGATCGTTAAGCGGGGGTCCACTGTACTGAATAATACTTATTAGACTAGACTGCTTATTTATCACACATTAAAAGCCACTCTCCTTTGAAAAAATGCTCCTGTGTTCTCGTGTTCTTTTACACTACCACTGTTACTTCTAGAACTTGTTTTACCACTACCATTATTGCTTCTACTTTCTTACTACTACTACTACTACTATTACTACTACTACCACCACCACCACTCATAGTGAAGTGTTGAACCTGTATGGGTCATAGCACATGGGAAATAGGAGACAATCAGATTTCACCCAAGAAGAGGGAGGATAGTATCAGTGCCTCTGATCAAGAGCCCTTCCTTAGTATCATGGCAGTGCCAATAATTAGCTTAAATCTGGTGAAATACATGTACTTTACACTAGCAATGCAATTATTTACATGCAGAAGAAAATTGTATTCAGCTTATTTACCTAGTGGGTTAGTAACCCAGTATAAACTCAAAAAAGCCAATCAGTGTGGTTTATTTCTATTTCTACTGATTCCCTTCCCTTGGATGCAACCCATAACAGTTAAAACCTAGGCAGAGTACCTGCTTACTGCTAGGTAAACAGGGCAAACAAGTACCAGGATTGAGCACAAAATGGCATTCACCCAAAATATGACAGCATCATCCTAAAAGTTATATCCCTTTGTCTTAATAAATATATCAAGAAAGCATATTTATTTTATTTACATAACTCATGGAGAGGTACCACACTTGCTGAGGTTATACAGCACTGAAATCTACAGGAAAGAGGAAATATCATTGCAATTTAAAGCAAAGAAACTGTTGAACTCTTTATGCGTGGACTGTGCCTGAGAGACAGTAGTCTCCCAAGCACAATCACATAAATAAATCTGAATTTCTGAAAACATATGTCCATTTTTTTTTTTGGTTACGGCACAATGATCTCAAGTCATTCACTAGATTTTTGTCATTGCTGTACATCAAACTTTCATAATTAGTTATCTATGTAATATAAGGACCCAATTGAAATAATTCACTGTGTCTGACTTTTTTGGGTTATCCTAGGTAATGTACACTATGTATAATAACTGTACTTAAGTGCACCCGTGCCTAAATAAACATACTTACTAAAGTTAACTACTACACTAATTTTGCTTAAGAGTCTTAGCTTCAGTGATGTTAGACTAGGAATTTAAATCTAAGACACTTTTGGAATAGACAATAAAGTTTGGAATTTTCCAGGTATGAAGTTACAGCAGATGACATACATTCTATAAGCAAGTAGATCATAAAGTATACCCTAGACATGAAGTGTTTGTTTAGGAACAGGTACACATAAATACAATTTTCATACATAATATAAATTACCTAGGAAACCCCCAAAAAAGTCAGACAAAGTGACTTATTTCCATTGGGGTCCTTGTAACATCTAATTATTTAAGTGCAACTTGCTTACCCTTGTATAACTTCACGGGACCACAGATAAACACCATCTTGTAGTGCCAACATGAGTGATCTATGCACTATTTTCTAAGGGTGTGCTAACTACAGGTCACTACTAGAACATGTTGCTACAGACTACAGCAGAGAAACTAGCTGGCTGGGGGTAGTAGTGACCAACAGAGGAATGTGTTACCTCACTGCCAATCTCAGCACACACACACACACACACTTTCTCGATATGCCCCGGCATGATAGTGGCTTTCTTTGTACTTAGCAAATCAAAAATATAATTACGCCATGTAAACTATGCAAAGAAATAAAATCCTTAATCCCTAATCCTTATAACTCCACCAACAATGTACACTAATTCAAACTCACATTTCCCTCATTTTGTTACACTTTATGCAAGTAATGAACAACTTTCCCTGAGGAACTTTTCAACAGTTGCTCCCAAGGTACTTTTTCTTTAGTACATCACAAAGAAGAGAAAAAAAAGGGGTTTTTGAAAACCGTTCACCCCATAACCCAACTGCCAGAGTTCAGAAGCAACAATGAGTGTAAGGGGATAATGCAAAGAAGAATCTGGCATGTGTATATGCATGAGAGGGATATAGAGGGTGAGAGGGGAAGGGGGAGTGGGCGAGTTGAGAGGAAAAGGGAGAGCTAATGTGAGGGGATTGGTGGCAAGTGTTGGCACCAGCCCCCAGGGCCACATACCTGACAGTAGAGGGAAACGTGTGACAAGGTGTGAGGCCAAGACTCGCTGCCTCACTGGTAAAAATGCAGGTAAATATAACCTGGGAAGTAGGGGGGGAAGGGGGACATGTTGCTCTTAGAGGTGTGAGTTAAAGGACACGTCAGCCCTGTTGTGACTCAACATATCTTAGCATTATCTAAGGTGTTGCAAGTCTCAGGTGTCACTAACACCCGCCACAGGTGTCTACCTACACCCCAGGCAAGGTGTACATGCAGTTATGTACTAAACAATAGGACAAAAACCTACCAATACAGGAAGATTTAGTCTTTGTTATGGTGCTACAGCTGCTGCTGCTGCCTCTGACGTCACCACAACAACACCATCACCTTCACTCACAACTGAAGCACCCGGGTTCAATCCCAGCACGGGTGGATGCGGTGGGCATGTTGCCTTATTTCTAGTACCCCTCATACCTAGCAATAAATATGTACCAGAGTGTTAATCGACTATTGTGGGTCGCATCCTGGGTTGTTACATCCACGCATCTCAGTATTTCTTGTCTTCTATGTTACTGTTTGTACTAGACACAACAAACTATTTATTTTCACAAACAGTCGTATTCATCTGATATTGCTATTATTTTCAATATGAGGAATAAAAAAAATCACAAGTGTAAAAGTTTAATACAAGAAAATGGATAAATTAATAACTCAAATCCTTCGAGTCCGCAGTCTATTTTCCACTATAGATAAAGAATTTGTCTACTAACGTAATGGTTATAATTATAACTATAATGTAACAATACCACTGCTATTAATACTTCTAATACTCCTATAAGTAATTAATGATAATAATAATAATAATACGACTACTACTGCTGCTACTATTACAAATACTACTACTAATACGACTGCTAACTACAACTACTAGTACTACTACTACTTTTGGGTTATCTCAGGTTTTCTACATATGCTGTTATGTATGATAATCTATAAGTAAGTAAGTAAGTAAGTAAGTAAGTAAATTTATTCAGGTATACACAATACAGTTACATAGAATTATCATACATAGCAGCATATGTGTAGAGAACCTAGGATAACCCAAAAAAGTCAGACAGAGTGACTTATTTCTATGTAGCTGTATTTTGTGTATCACTGAATAAACTTATTTACTTAATACTAACAAAAACTCCATTTTTTTCCAACCATAATTTTCATATAAATTGAATCATTAGTATTGTGATTAACACATAAACAATAATAATAATAATAATAATAATAATAATAATAATAATAATAATAATAATAATAATAATAATAATAATAATAATAATTAGTACTGCAGAGAGATTAACAAAGTTGAGGAAGCCTGGGGGAACAAAAGGACTTGCCAATTGAAAATTCAAGACGGGTGATGTGAGATGGGTAAGTGGAGGTACTGGGAAGATGGAGAAAATGTTTTAAGCTGTTAAATGTTGATGAGATATTGCTGGGACAAGGACCCCATTAGAAATAAATCACTTTATCTGACTTTCTTTTTTTTTGGGGGGGGGTTATCGTAGGTAATTTACACATAAGTTAATTCAGGTATACACAAATAGTTATAGATTATCATACATAACAACATATGTGTGAAGAACCTGGGATAACAAAGTCAGACAAAGTAACTTATTTCCATTGGGGTCCTTTTAATACCTTATTATTACACAGGGTGTCCACAAAAACACTCCTTGATTTCAAACAGGTATAACATTTAACTTTATTGTAATAATCTTTCACAGTTAGTAGCTTCAGATGCAGAATTTCATTTAGTTTCATGTGGTATAGGGTAGCATTAAAGGTACTTAATGTGCGCCCCTCTAGTTGCTCGGCAAACATCGATGTTATAGTCCAGTTCGGTCCAGACGCTCTGCAGCATATCTGGTGTTATCATGCCAACTGCTTCAGTGGTCCGGTGACCTCTGCAAGTGGCCTGCGAGGTCACCGGACCTAACTGTTTGTGACTTTTCTCTGGGGGTACGCGAAGAGCAGAGTTTACGTACCACCACTACCTGCAACCCTGGAGGAGCTGAAAATTTCGATCACTGAAGCAGTTCGCATAACACCAGATATGCTGCAGAGCGTCTGGACCGAACTGGACTATCACATCGATGTTTGCCGAGCAACTAGAGGGGCGCACATTAAGTACCTTTAATGCTACCCTATACCACATGAAACTAAATGAAATTCTGCATCTGAAGCTACTAACTGTGAAAGATTATTACAATAAAGTTAAATGTTATACCTGTTTGAAATCAGGGAGTGTTTTTGTGTACACCCCTACTGTAAAGGAGATAACATGTTACTATGTATGGTAATTTGTGTAGCTGTATTTATGTGTACCTGTACCTAAATAAATTTCTACTACTACTACTACTACTACTACTACTACTACTACTACTACTACTACTACTACTACTACTACTACTACTACTACTACTACTACTACTACTAACTACTACTACTAACTACTACTACTACTACTACTACTACTACTACTACTACTACTACTACTACTACTACTACTACTGCTACTACTACTAACTACTACTACTACTACTACTACTACTGCTACTACTACTACTACTACTACTCCTACTACTACTAACTACTACTACTACTACTACTACTACTAACTACTACTACTACTACTACTGCTACTACTACTACTACTACTACTACTAACTACTACTACTACTACTACTACTACTACTAACTACTACTACTACTAACTACTACTACTACTACTACTACTACTACTACTGCTACTACTACTACTACTACTACTACTAACTATTACTACTACTACTACTACTACTAACTACTACTACTACTACTACTTCTGCTACTACTACTACTGCTACTACTACTACTACTACTACTACTACTAACTACTACTACTACTACTTCTACTACTACTACTACTACTACTACTACTACTACTACTACTACTACTACTACTACTACTACTACTACTACTACTACTACTACTAACTACTACTACTACTACTACTACTACTACTACTACTACTACTACTACTACTACTACTACTACTACTACTACTACTACTGCTGCTACTACTACTACTACTACTACTACTACTACTACTACTACTACTACTACTACTACTAATAATAATAATAATAATAATAATAATAATAATAATAATAATAATAAAGACCCCCAGTGGTAATAAGTCACTGTGACTTTTTTATGTTATCCAAGGTTCTCTACACATATTCTGCTATGTATGATAATCTATGTAACTGTATTTGTATATACCTGAACAAACTTACTTAATAATATACAATACCTCAACAAAGTCTTCCCTGGACAACAAGAAGGTCAAACAATTCTCGGGATTGTGTACGATACTCATGGGTGCAACAACCCCTTTGACCAACGAAAATAAACCACTTTCTCTCTGTTTTCTGTGTTATCATAGTTAATTAACAAATAATATACTGTATAACACAATTGCAACCATCCAGAAATTATGCAATTACGAGTAAATGTAGTTAAGAAGGAGTGAGTGTTGGCGTGGCGTGCGAGGCTGCCTGGAACACCACGCTGTCACCACATCATCCACTATCACCTATAATATCACTGTGTAACCATGCCTACCGTCTCTGTTAACCGAGATGTATTGTTCAATGCTCTCGGAAGGTTCTATTGTAAGTTATACGTTGGTTAACCCTCACATTCAGGGTTCCTGGTTGGTGTTATAAGAGTGTGAGTGTGGTGGGGAAATAATGATGTAATGCTTGCAGTAACTATTATTTGGGTATAATTGTATGAGTTCTAGGTCATTACAGTTTTTTTTTTATAGTAACATAGGTGTAAATTACCCAGAAAAACACTGGAAAGTCAAAGTGACTTGCTTCCACTGGAGTATTAAGATTTTTCACTGAAAACGTTTTTACCACGATTAACCTTTTCGTGTTTAAAATCTTGATAATATATCCATATTGTCTATAATATCTTGATAATATCTCCATCTTGTCTTTATAATATCTTGATAATATCTTCATATTGTCTATAATATCTCCATATTGTCTGTAATATCTTGATAATATCTTCATATATATTATCTTGATAATATCATGATTGGTGGAACATTTCCTTGTTAATCTGTGCTGATGTTGCACTTGTGTCTTATTTCACTCTTGTACGTAATATTTCTTATCCATATGTTTATATATAATAGTTGTTAATAACAATGAACATATGTAGACTACTGAAATGTTATGTAGACAGCTGTCATGTAGACAGCTGAAATGTTATGTAGACAGCTGTCATGTAGACAGCTGAAATGTTATGTAGACAGCTGTCATGTAGACAGCTGAAATGTTATGTAGACAGCTGTCATGTAGACAGCTGAAATGTTATGTAGACAAAGGTGCCATGATGTAGACAGCTGGAGTGTTATGTAGACAAAGGTATCATGTAGACAGCATGTGTTATGTAGACAACTGTCATGTACACAGCTGAAGTGTTATGAAGACAGAGAAAGGGGCACCTTGATACCAGTGAAGAGCTCTTGATCCAAGAAATGTGAGCTGTCCTTTCATTCCATGGGTCACACCTGACTACTTCATATGAGAAATTTCAATTACTCAGATATGGTAAACATGAGGAAATTAAATCTTCATCAGAGTACAAAACAAATTCTGGCCACAAAATAGAGTGAAACACCAACGTCAAAGACCTGGGAGTGATCATGTCGGAGGATCTTACCTTCAAGGATCATAACATTGTATCAATCGCATCTGCTAGAAAAATGACAGGATGGATAATGAGAACCTTCAAAACTAGGGAGGCCAAGCCCATGATGACACTCTTCAGGTCACTTGTTCTATCTAGGCTGGAATATTGCTGCACACTAACAGCACCTTTCAAGGCAGGTGAAATTGCCGACCTAGAAAATGTACAGAGAACTTTCACGGCGCGCATAACGGAGATAAAACACCTCAATTATTGGGAGCGGTTGAGGTTCCTAAACCTGTATTCCCTGGAACGCAGGAGGGAGAGATACATGATTATATACACCTGGAAAATCCTAGAGGGACTAGTACCGAACTTGCACACGAAAATCACTCACTACGAAAGCAAAAGACTTGGCAGACGATGCACCATCCCCCCAATGAAAAGCAGGGGTGTCACTAGCACGTTAAGAGATCATACAATAAGTGTCAGGGGCCCGAGACTGTTCAACTGCCTCCCAGCACACATAAGGGGGATTACCAACAGACCCCTGGCAGTCTTCAAGCTGGCACTGGACAAGCACCTAAAGTCAGTTCCGGATCAGCCGGGCTGTGGCTCGTACGTTGGTTTGCGTGCAGCCAGCAGCAACAGCCTGGTTGATCAGGCTCTGATCCACCAGGAGGCCTGGTCACAGACCGGGCCGTGAGGGCGTTGACCCCCGGAACTCTCTCCAGGTAAACTCCAAGTAAACTCCAGGCTACACGACTCCTTTGACCAGTGCTTCCCAATAAATATTTATGCATAATGTAAAAAATAGAGGAGGCAATGTTTCAAGTGTATATTTGCAAAAGATAAAACTTTGAGTCAATTTTTTACCATTAAAAGCCATTAGAACTCCTAAATCACTAAATCTTTCTGTTTCCACAGCGGATGATGAATTTAACGAGCTGTGCTTCCAGTACGGATTGGAAGTTGATGATGTAGTTGATGATCCGGAGAAGGGAATAACATACAAGATTGAAGTGGGGGCCAATCGCTATGATCTTCTTTGCTGCGAGGGACTTGCTCTCGCTCTTTCTGTTTATTTGGGAAAGAAGTCCCTTCCAAATTACCAGTTAATGCCAGCCAAGGAAACAGAGAAATATAAGCTAATAGTGAAACCATCAACAGCCCAGGTTAGACTGTATATCTTATTGTCTGTGAGATTCTAGTTACAGTTTTTGTCTACCTAAGGGATAAAAATTATAATTCGTTAGTCATAAAATTGAAAGTTTTGTTGACATGCTGATTATTATCCTTGGCTAGCATTTGTTATACGAGAATTAGTCTTATTTACCGAGTACAGTATGACCAACTGTTCTTAAAAATTTTATGTCAGTTGTATTCCTTCCTGATCCAAGAAATAATTAACTTGTACATACTATTCTGGTGCTTGAAATGTGAATGGGAAGCTATTCCTTACTGGAATGTATTAAAGCAATACTATAGGAGGCCTGGTCACAGACCGGGCCGCGGGGGCGTTGACCCCCGAAACTCTCTCCAGGTAAACTCCAGGTATACATTAAATTATAACTGTTCTCCTATAATTAATGAATTGGATCTGTGATCCAGTTCCCCGAATTAAGCCTGAATGCCTTCCACATCCCCCCCAGGCGCTGTATAATCCTCCGGGTTTAGCGCTTCCCCCTTGATTATAATAATAATAATAATATAATTAATTGTGCTGAGTGCTTAATCAATGAAAATGTCTATTAGATCTGGAACCAGTAAATGATCTCAAAAAGTTATGTAGAACGAGGTTTACTGAGTTTTGGGATTCACCTTCTTAAGTTCTCAGGTATGGGATTATGGTGTGGGTTTGTGTCTTCCCTAAAGAATAATGTTTGTAAAAATTTACTCTTGTTTTTTGGGTTTTTGAACATGGTAGTCTTCATTTAATTGCTAGTTAATATGCAGTTTGAAACCATACCACGGGCAGGATTTGAACCCGCGGTCAGAGAGTCTCAAAACTCCAGACCGTCGCGTTAGCCACTGGACCAGCTAGCCACAATAAGATTCGTCCAACTAGGTATATTTCTACACCATAGGAAGGTTAGCATAGGCACCACTGTGACCACAAATGCAAGTTTTTATAGACGAATCTCCAGCTAGCGTGGCCGTGACGAACTCTAGCTCAAGTCCCCTCACTGCCATCAATATGACTCACGAAATCGTACTGACACGATTGCAAACAAACCATACCACGGGCGGGATTTGAACCTGCGGTCAGAGAGTCTCAGTGGCTAATGTGATGGTCTGGAGTTTTGAGACTCTCTGACCGCGGATTCAAATCCCGCCCGTGGTATGGTTTGTTTACAATCGTGTTATTACGATTTCGTGAGTCATGCAGTTTGAAGAAATGCTAACTGTACAGTATTTCATTTTTCTCTAACAGAATTCTCTCTTCTGTATAAGTTCATTTTTGCTAATTATATTTTTTTTTCCAACATTACTGTGATTTTCTGATTAATTTTTTACACATCTCAAATGGACAGTTCAACATGCACAGCCACATATGGTAATCATTTAAACTGTTACTCACATTTTTATCTATTGTGCAGTACCATGAATACTTATGGATCTACTCATTAAAATGTGCATTTGTGATGTTTATCTTTCTTTTACAATGTATTCATTCTGTTGCCATTGTCATTATTTACACTTCAATATCAGATACACTCTACTTATTTTAACATTCACTGAGCCTAATGCAACTTTACAATTCAAGAGAATAGTTATTTTATGAGCCATGAATGTTGTAAGAGGCAACTAAAATGCCGGGAGTAAGGGAATAGTAACCCCTTCTGTATAAATTACTAGATGTAAAAAGAACAACAACTTTACGTTTCTTCTTTTTTGGGTCATGCTGCCTTGGTGGGAGAGCTATTGTTAAAAAAAAAATTATTTCATGACTCCTTGATATCATATTAGTCTTGCTTTCCAGTACATCTCCAAGAATAGTCTTCCTTTTTTTTTTTTTTTTTTTTTTTTTTTTTTTTTTTTTTTTTTTTTTTTTTTTTTTTTTTTTTTAGATTTTGCTTATAGTACAGTATATTGTATAATGTCATGCATATACTTTAGTAAATTTGTGCAGGTACGTCCATATGTCGTTGGAGCTGTTTTGCGGAACATGAAATTTACTCAGGCCGTGTATGACTCCTTCATTGATCTTCAAGACAAACTGCATCAAAACTTAGCTCGGAAGCGTACCTTGGTTGCAATTGGTAAGCAGTTAACTAATTGAATGTATTTATCACTGCTTAAATAATGCACACCCCAGTAATATTACATAGTGATCTTTTCTGATATAAAAAAATATAATACGAATTTGCTTATAAAGCATGGCCTTCTAAGAGTAAATCCTGTGTCTGTATTAACTATCATGTACATTATGTATTAATGATTCTGCACAAATTTTTTGTTAATATTTTACAATGCTTGTCATTAAGGGGTCTATGATGAATTTGGTAGGGCAAGTATCATATAAATCTTGAAAAAAATGAAAACAAGTTAAAGTATACCTGGTGGAAGGCACCCAGCATAATTCAATGTCCAAAGTAATACCCACCCTGGTAGGTTTGTTGATGAGGCAAAAAATTATACTGTCTTTGCTATTAGAAGTGGGATGTCTCAGGATTTCATTAAGGCTGCTGGCTGCATCTTAGGTGCCTTCTTTCTAGGCGATCTGTGTGGTGGATGGTTTTGTATCCATAGTATCCCTGCTTCATGTAGTCTTGAGGTCCAAGTTTGTTGGACATTTTTGGCTATTGATGAATTAGTATGGTCAGGAGTAAATCACTGATGTGAGACAATTGCAAAGGTTATTGAATTGAATAAGGCAGACCATCAGATAAAGGAATTAGTAGAAGCCACTGATGTGTGTGTGTGTCCAGTGTGGGCTAGTTGCATTGGTTCCTTGGGAACAGCATTAATGACATGCCCACACCAAGAGCAGATGCACAGAAGCCTCGAAAAATGTTCCCACTAATGTTTAATAAAGTATCTGGAATTGCTTTGTCATCATTTTCCAGAATCTTACATGCATTGTGGTGCAAAGTTTTTATGCAAGACAGTGCTCTATGCCACATTGTGAAATCTATTGTTCAGTTGCTTTATGTCTGTGAGGTACCCATCTTTGATGACTGGCCAGTATATGCCCTAGGCCTGAATCCCAGTTAAGAACCTTTGGCTGTAAAAGAGAGAGATCTACTAGGGGAAAGATAGCACCCTACTCCCATGACATGAGGATGCTGTCCACTAGTCATGGAATTTACCCCATGAAACTGTCAAGAATGTTTGTTAATCACTTCCTAGACAATTGAAAGATAGCCTGAAGTGCAAAGGGGTAGACACGCTGCACTGGCAAGCACTGTAGCCAGTGTAAAGGATGAGAGGGGGAATGAGAAAACGAGTTACATTAATCGTGATGACACTTCAAGTTCTTTTAAATATTTTGTGCTTGTTTATGGATTTGTGAAGGGGTGTGGTGACCACTTCTTCCACCATTTAGTTGTCAAAACAACCCCCCAAACACTATAGTAAAGGGGCAAGGAATTGGCCTGTAGATCCCTCCTCACTTTGGCCTTCACTGTTCCTGTTGTAGAGAAAAGAAAGTAGTATCAACTTTGTGGCTTTCAACAAGGAACTGAAGAACAAAGTAAATGTACAGTTGTGGAAATTTTCCCAGATACTAATCACAATGTTTGTAGATTGTATGAAATCAGTTGGAAAGAATAAAACAGAATAGGATGTGAAGTTTATAAGGGTAGGAGAAAGAACGGAAGTAATGAAGGTACTGGGCATAAGATGCTAGTGATAACATAGTTCCTTATACAGTTAACTTGAATTCAAGTTGATCACAGTATGGTGGCTGTTTAAATGCATTGGGAACAATGCAGTGATGATTATGAAAATTAAAAGGGGTACCTGGAGTTTACCTTGAGAGAGTTCTGGGGGTCAACGCCCCCGCGGTTCAGTCTGTGACCAGGCCTGGTGGATCAGAGCCTGATCAACCAGGTTGATACTGCTGGCTGCACGCAATCCAACGTACGAGCCTCAGCCCGGCTGGTCAGGTACCGACTTTAGGTGTTTGTCCAGTGCCTGCTTGAAGACAGCCAGGGGTCTATTGGTAATCCCCTTATGTATGCTGGGAGGCAGTTGAACAGTCTCGGGGCCCCTGACACTTATTGTATTGTCTCTTAACGTGCTAGTGACACCCCTGCTTTTCATTGGGGGGATGTTGCATCGTCTGCCGAGTCTTTTGCTTTCGTTGTGAGTGATTTTCGTGTGCAAGTTCGGTACTAGTCCCTCTAGGATTTTCCAGGTGTATATAATCATGTATCTCTCCCACCTGCATTCTAGGGAGTACAGGTTCAGGAAATTCAAGTGCTCTCAGTAATTGAGGCGTTTTATCTCCGTTATGCGCACCGTGAAGGTTCTCTGTATTGGAATTAGTTAGTGTGAAATTGTGATATTGAATTCATTAGTGATTTGTGAGGGGTTAATCTGAGTATCATTTGGAATGATATGATGGAAATAAATGACACTAGTCTCAGACTGAAGGATAAGTGTAAGGGAAGGAAACTATATATCACAAAGTACAGGTCTCCCTCAACATTCATGAGGGTTAGGGAATCAAGAGCCTCGCGAATGTTGAAAAACCGTGAATGTTTGGTGCCCCAATATATTGTAGGGAAATATAATACAATACTGCTTCCTTAACTTGTTGAACCATGAACAATCATAAAATACATGAAAACGTCGTAAATTGTACTAAATACATACGTTATGCCTTAACAACATGTATGTTATTAAATACCACTGCCTCCACCACTGCAAGTCCCTACTACCCTCCCTCCGACCCCCCACAACTGGCAGCCAGCCCTCCCACCACGGTGTGGTGACTGTTTTGTTTGTTCATTATTTGCTATTAAGCTACAGTATAAATAATGTCAACCCGTTTATAACTGCATATTGGAATGGCTATTCTGACAGGTATTGGAAGGTGACATCATGTGTTTACTCTTGAACACAGCAAAGAATCAAACATTTGTGCTACTGCTAATAATAATAATAATAATAATAATAATATAATAAAAATAATAATAATAATAATAATAATAAATACAATAGAATTGAAGAAGGAAATTGTACAAAAATACGAGGGTTGAAGCAGTGGTGGAGGAAGTGGTTGACGCATCGTCAGTGTGGCTTTGTTTATGCTGGAGTGAGTATTAGTCTCCACGCTCTTCCAAACATTTCACAATAATTCATTGTATTTGGTGCTTGTAGATTGAGTGTGACTGCAGTGGTTGAGGCAGTGGGTGAGGCAGTGGGTGAGGCAGTGGGTGAGGCAGTGGGTGAGGCAGTGGTAGAGGCAGTGGTAGAGGCAGTGGGTGAGGCAGTGATAGAGGCAGTGATAGAGGCAGTGATAGAGGCAGTGGTAGAGGCAGAGGGTGAGGCAGTGGGTGAGGCAGTGGTATTTACTAACATATATGTTATAAATAATAATAGTACATGTTAATATTAATAACATTTATAATAATAATAATAGTTATTTATAATGTACTATTATTATTTATAACACATATGTTAGTATATATCACTACCTCTACCACTGCCTCACCCACTGCCTCAACTGCTGCCTCACCCACTGCCTCTACCACTGTCTCACCCACTGCCTCTACCACTTCCTCAACTACTGCCTCACCCACTGCCTCTACCACTGCCTCTACCACTGCCCCACCCACTGTCTCACCCACTGCCTCTACCACTGCCTCTACCACTGCATCACCCACTGCCTCTACCACTGCCTCAACTGCTGCCTCACCCACTGCCTCTACCACTGCCTCTACCACTGCCTCAACTGCTGCCTCACCCACTGCCTCTACCACTGCCTCACCTACTACCTTTACCACTGCCTTTACCACTGCCTCAACTGCTGCCTCACCCACTGCCTCTATTACTGCCTCTACCACTGCCTCACCCACTGCCTCACCCACTGCCTCACCCACTGCCTCACCCACTGCCTTTACCACTGCCTCTACTGCTGCCTCAACTGCTGCCTCTACCACTGCCTCTACCACTGCCTCTACCACTGCCTCTACCACTGCCTCTACCACTGCCTCTACCATTGCCTCTACCACTGCCTCTACCACTGCCTCACCCACTGCCTCACCCACTGCCTCACCCACTGCCTCACCCACTGCCTCACCCACTGCCTCTACCACTGCCTCTATAACTGCCTCTACCACTGCCTCTACCACTGCCTCTACCACTGCCTCTACCACTGCCTCAACCACTCCAGTCACACTCAATCTACAAGCACCAAATACAATGAATTATTGTGAAATGTTTGGGAGAGCGTGGAGACTAATACTCACTCCAGCATAAACAAAGCCACACTGACGATGCGTCAACCACTTCCTCCACCACTGCTTCAGCCCTCGTATTTTTGTACAATTTCCTTCTTCAATTCTATCGTATTTATTATTATTATTATTATTATTATATTAATATTATTAGCAGTAGCAGAAATGTTTGATTCTTTGCTGTGTTCAAGAGTAAACACATGAGGTCACCTTCCAATACCTGTCCGAATAGCCATTCTAATATGCAGTCATGAATGGGTTGACATTATTTATACTGTAGTTTAATAGCAAATAATGAACAAACAAAACACTCACCACACAGTGGTGGGAGGGCTGGCTGCCAGTTGCAGGGGTCGGAGGGAGGATAGTAAGGACTCGTGGCGGTAAACTTAAATATGATTTGGCAGCTGGGAATTTGGCGGTTGGAAATTCGCGAATGTGTGAAGCCCGCGAAAGTTGAAAACGCAAATGTTGAGGGAGACCTGTACATATTTTAGAACAAGGATATGCAAAGAAAATCTAATGGTAAAAAGACCCTGAAGGGAGGTTTCTTGATGTTGGTGAGTCTCTGGATCTAAAAAAAATTGGACCTGATCATTCCTATATTGGATTGCCTTCTATTCCCTTTGGCACTGTATGACCTCCCTATGAGTTTAGTGACTTTCCCTCTTCATGAATATAATAATAATAGCAAAAGTACATTGGATTAAATGTACATTGCAGATTTAGAGAAAAGTATTTATAAATGTGCTGTATTCATCAATGTATGGAACTTGTAATTTTTTAAACAGAAGGTTGCCACTGACAATTTCACACAAATCAATACAAGATGCCCACAAAATTGTGATTTATAGGGAATTTCTCAGCAACTCTTCTTTGTGACCACTCTTCACTTTTACCACTGTACTGTAAAATGACTGAAGTTAATTGGTTTACTGCCTAACTGTGATATGTATTTTTGTATGGAAGGTAGCCTGCGTGTAGTTAATGTAGGGTATGTAAACATTTGTAGACTAGAGCTTAGTTTATTGGTAGAGAGTTCCTTCCAGACAGACTAGAATGAAGGGAGCCCAGAGCCAGAGTTCCAAAAGGAAGAGTGGGTCTTCTCCTCAGGAAAGGCAGTGTCAGAGTGAGACTGAGTACTGGTCACGAGGGCCAGTACTCAGGGACCAGCCCTCTGGCGAGTGCTGTGAGAAACAGACTTTAGGCCAGCAACTCCTCTAGCATGAGTTTTGGGAAACAGATATGGGGTAGGCATGCAGTCTGCATAACTGGGATAGGTTGTTCAATAGGAAAAAATAACTTTGTCATTATTTTCAGTTAACCCAGTAAATGAGTATTGATTTAGTGATCTTTTATTTTTTATTTATTTTACAGGCACTCACGATTTAGACACAGTCTCAGGCCCTTTTATATATGATGCAAAAGTGCCACAAGACATTTCATTTGTACCTCTGAACCAGTCTCAAGCTATAAGAGCTGACAAACTGTTGGAAATGTATTCTCATGACTCACATCTTAAGGAATATGTGCCTATTATAAAGGTAAGTTTAGGTTATCTGAAGATTAGACCCCTCATGGCAAACAATGAATTATAGTTATGCAAATTCTTAGGCTAGGCCTATTAAGTTATTAATCTAGTAAAATTAGGTTAAGTTTCTATGTTAGGTTTAGTTCAGAATGAAAAACTGGCACATTGTATCAAGATTTTCATAACTATTTCACCATTTTCCTTAGAGGGGTTGGAATCTTCAAGGGTTCTACAAGTTCTTCAAAGGAATTGAATTACGAGGCACATATAATGGTTGGCTACATCCTCTCTCTCTCTCTCTCTTTTTTGTCCCATGGATGGTCATATATATACATCATAATATATACATCATAGAGGAAGTATATACATCATAGAGGCAGTATTCTGGCTTACTATATCCTTCAATTGACTTAAGTAAGATCATCTTTCAACAAACCGGCCATATCCCACTGAGGCAGGGTGTCCCAAAAAGAAAAACAAAAATTTCTCTTTTTAACTTTTCCAATGTATACAGGAGAAGGAGTTACTAGCCCCTTGCTCCCACTTGAGTATGATATTGTCTACAATATGTGCTAGGACTTGTATAGAGGTGATAAAATACAATTTAATTGTTTTTCTAGTGTCACCAGGGGTGTGGAGGAGAAAAGTAACCTTCACAGCTTCTTCAGAAATGTTATTAAGATTGAAAATAAATTGCACCTGTAGCTTAAGGATGCAAATTTCTTGACTTTTCCACTAGATTTAGTATAGTACTGTAGCATACAATGTGAATTAATTTTTATATTCTATATACTGTACTGTAATTATTACATAGTATAAATGTTTTTCTTGTGTCTTTACAGGATAAACCTGTTTACCCAGTGATCACTGACCAGAAGGGTGTGGTATTATCTATGCCACCTATCATCAACGGTAATCACTCCAAGATTACCCTTAATACACGTAACGTTTTTATAGAGTGCACCGCTACTGATCGCTACAAAGCGCAGATTGTACTAGACACACTTGTATGTATGTTCTCGGGCTACTGTGATCAACCTTACACTGTTGAGCCTGTTCAGGTAATTACTTTTAATTACTTAAGATGATTCAGCTTTTCTCTGGACAATCCATACTTCCAGAAAGTTATGATTAGTCAAAGTTAACCAATTTAACCTAGCTTTTGTGTATTTTTGTACTCCTGGTATTAGAATTAGGTAGAATCACCCAACATGTAATGATTACAATGTCAATTATAACTGCAGTGTTTATAATGTGTAGTTAATTATAATTGCATAAAATTTGTCAACAGTTTAAGATTTGCCTAGAATTCTTTAATTAATCTACTATTGACTGTTATTATATGCATATTATGGTAAGCACTTCCATTGCTAGTGAAAAAAGAAGTTATAAAAACTGTTTGACAGTAATCAGCTTGAATTCATATTTAATACTGCTAAAATAAAAAAGAATGAAGCTTTGTGGATATTTAATGATTAAGCTAGTGGATATTTGAGTATTAATTTTGTAGTTTTCATATTTTGAACAAAAGATATTTAGGGATACAGTAATTATATTATAGGTTGAGTATCCTGATGGAGAGAGAGTGCAGTATCCAACTCTTTATTATCGTCAACAAGAGGCCTCTGTTTCTTACTGCAACATGTTAACAGGAGTGAATGAAACTGCTGAAAGTATTGCAGCAATGCTTACAACCATGAGTCTCTCAGCCAAGCCCCAGGGCCAAGACAAAGTTATAGTTGAGGTGCCTCCAACCAGGTATAGTGTATCTTAATTTTTTTTTTTTTTTTTTTTTTTTACACCAGCCATTTCCCACTAAGGTAGAATAACCTTAAAAATAAACCTCATTCTCCAGTGGTGTTTTTTTTAGAGGTGTACAGGCATCATGGTTCAGTGGTCCATTTCTATGTGGAGTTAATATTATTGTACACTTTAGCCTGAGGCTAAATGTTTTTCAATGAATGATAAATGTTTTTTTTTTTTTATATTTTGTCTGTTTCCTACCAAGTAAGGCAAGAAAAAAATATAAGTATTCCTTGTTATTTATTCAATCTCTTGTCTTGCTAGAAGTGTTCTGACATCACAATTCAGATGACATTGAAATCTGCAGCATCCTCATTCCTTTAGAGTGCAGGACAAAAACAATCTGCAAGTAAATATAGCACCAAGCATATTGCCAGAAATACGTACATCTTTCTTTCTTTCTCTTAACACACCGGCCATATCCCACCGAAGTGGGGTGGCCCAAAAGGTAAAACAAAAGCTAGAAATACATATACAGTGTAAACTATATAATGTCAGCACAATATGCAAGATTAGCAAACCTCAGAATAACATTCAGAAGTTTAAATAAAGAATCATTCAGAACTTTATTAATGACATATTAGGCTTGTTATTGAATATACAGCCCCAGCATGAAGTCCACACTTGATAAAGCATGTGAAGAGGCTCAAAAAGGTCCACAGGTTTGCTTCCATGTTAGTACCAGAACTGAGAGGAATACACTATGAGGAGAGGCTGAAGGAGCTGAGCTCGAAGACCTTAGAGGAGAGGAGGACTAGGAAAGACATGATTATGATATCAAAAATCTTAAGGGAAATTTATACAGATAAGGAGACGACGGTGAGACGGTGGGAGATGACCGACTTGTTGGAAAAAAAAAAAAAAAGGACAGACTTTACGAATGAAGAGAACCATCAAGGGGGACAGAGATGGAAAGCTAGAGCATAGATAAGCTGTAGGGATGTGAAGAAGTATTACTTTAGTCTCAAGGTGGTTGAAAAGTGGAATGACTTGGATGAGGCAGTAGTGAAGGTAACTCAGTGCACAACTTCAAGGGTAGATATAAGCCCCGAGAGGTTAGACATCAGTGATACCAATCTAAGTAGTCTATGAGGTGGGGTCAGGAGCTGAGTCTATACCCCCATAAACAGCTCAGCAAGGACAGTAGATAAGAGTCACAGTTACATGTGCTAATACTGTTTGGCATTAGTTAGTACTTGAATGTCTAGGCTAGATATAGCATATGTTCTCTAGAAAATATGTCTGGTACGTACTCTCAGGATTCTGAATCCATGAGAGGTCAGTACTTTCAGAAATGTGAGAAATGCCTACTAAATTTCTAATGTTCCTTCTTGTGCTACTGTCTGTGCATTGTACTCTGTTGCAGAACTAGAAGAGGACATATAAGCTATATATGTGAAACTTTTTTTTTCTTTACACATAGGATTTGTATTTTTCTGTTACAGATATGATATTCTTCATGAGTGTGACATAGCTGAAGATTTTGCTGTAGCATATGGCTTTGATCGGTTGGCAGCTGATATGAAGATGCCTCCAACTAATACCATTGGCCAGGAATTTGAACTGAATTATCTCAGTGATAAATTGAGATTGTTGTTGTCACAGAATAACTACACTGAAGCTGCCACATTTTCACTGTATTCAAGGGTAAGAAAATATTGTTAGTGTTTTGTTATATGGTTTACATTCATTGTTTACTGTATTATACAATACAATACCAAAAATAAAAGTAAGCAAAATCTTTTTACATATCTCTATGGTTGTTTAATATATTTATAGATGGGGTTGTAAAAAAAGTAAATGCTAGGGTGTTGGGGAGAGGGGTGAGATTAAATTATGGGGAATCGAATACAAAATGGGAGTTGACACAGTTACTTTTTGCTGGTGATACTGTGCTTTTGGGAGATTCTAAAGAAAAGTTGCAAAGGTTAGTGGATGAGTTTGGGAGGGTGTGTAAAGGCAGAAAGTTGAAAGTGAACATAGATAAGAGTAAGGTGATGAAGGTATCAAACAATTTAGATAAAGAAAAATTGGATATCACATTGGAGAGAGGGAATATGGAAGAAGTGAATGTTTTAGATATTTGGGAGGTGACTTGTCAGCGGATGGGTTTATGAAGGATGAGGTTAACCATAGAATTGGTGAAGGAACAAAGGTGAGTGGTGCGTTGAGGTATCTGTGGAGACAAAAAACGTTATCCATGGAGGCAAAGAAGGGAATGTACAAAAGTATAGTGGTACCAACACACTTATATGGGTGTGAAGCTTGGGTTGCAAATGCTGCAGTGAGGAGGTGGCTGTAGGCAGTGGAGATGTCCTGTCTGAGGGCAGTGTGTGGTATAAATATTATGCAGAGAATTTGGAGTGTGGAAATTAGGAGGAGGTGTGGAGTCACTAAAAGTATTAGTCAGAGGGCTGAAGAGGAGTTGTTGAGGTAGTTTGGTCATTTAGAGAGAATGGATCAAAGTAGAATGACTTGGAGAGCGTATAAATCTGTAGTGAAAGGAAGGCGGGATAGGGGTCATCCTCAAAAAGGTTGAGGGGAAGGGGTAAAGGTTCTGTGGGTAAGGGGCTTGGACTTCCAGTAAGCATGTGTGAGCGCATTAGATAGGAGTGAATGGAGACGAATGGTTTTTGGGATCTGACGAGCTGTTGGAGTGTGAGCAGGGTAATATATTTTGTGAAGGGATTCAGGGAAACAGGTAAACTGCACTTGAGTCCTGGAAATGGGAAATACAATGCCTGTACTTTAAAGGAGGGGTTTGGGATATTGGCAGTTTGGAGGTTGACTTCTAAATTGTCGTATCTGAGTGCCTCTGCAAAGACAGTGATTATGTATGTGTGAGGTGAAAGTGTTTCTGGAGTTTATCTGGAGAGAGTTCCGGGGGTCAACGCCCCCGCGGCCCGGTCTGTGACCAGGCCTCCTTAGGTCAGTGTCCCAGGATGCGACCCACACCAGTCGACTAACACCCAGGTACCCATTTTACTGATGGGGAACATAGACAACAGGTGGAAAGAAACACGTCCAATGTTTCTACTCTGGCTGGGAATCGAACCCAGGCCCTCGCCGTGTGAAGCGAGAGCGTTAACCACCAGGCCACTAAATATTTCCTTTTGGGGATTGTTTTTTTTTTTTTTGGGTCACCCTGCCTCAGTGGGAGATAACCGACATGTTGAAAAAAAAAATGCTGATTGCTTAATGTTTTTTAGCATTAGAATTTTACAACATAGGGAGTTGAGGCATGAAACATCAGAGTTTGAATAAGGAGAGTTTTACAAGTTTTTCATACCCAGTCGATATTCCTTGCTATCAACATCCACAATTTAATTTCTTACCCTGAACCAAGTTGATTGTCTCATGTTACCAAGACACTCATTGATGTTTGTGTGTGTGTGTCTGTGTCTGGTGGTCCTTCCCAAGGTCTTACTTAAATTGGTAAAATATCTATTAAATAAAGTGTACCAGCATGGTTTTCATGCACAGTAGCATTAATTAGTCTGTAAAGCATGAGATGAATCAGTGATGTGCATATGTGAAGGACCATAGTTGATGAAGTTATACATGTGATTACCTATTTGTGATAAAGGGTTAGTTAGTGTTCATACACGTTTGCCATTTTTCAGATAGACATGGGCGAGAGAATGAAAGTGAACCTCGAAAATGAGTCTTGGGTTAAAGTTGCGAATCCCAAAACTACAGAATGTGAGGCTGTTCGAATTAGCCTTTTGCCAGGATTGTTGAAAACTTTGTCGGCAAACAAGCATATCTCCTTACCCCTGAAATTATTTGAGGTAAGTAGAAGTATTGTTTCATTACCAGGAAGAAATATTGTGATATCAGTTTTAGTTAAGTGTGATACACCTTTAACCCTGCGAGAGATTTTGAGTTTTTCCACCCTCCCAGCCCAGTCTAGGGCCAAGCTTTTCCATTGATTACCAGTTCAACCAGACTCTTGCTGTCTGGGGTCTGCTGGCCCCACATAGCCATCTCAGCCTTATTGAGCTGGTGCTTGATAGAGATAAGTGGTTCAATTCCCTCTTGAAAACTTTCACACTTGTTCTTGCAGCTCTGATATCTGCTAGTATAGCAGGTTAGTCTTGTGCTACAAATATTGACACAGGGTTCTCTTCTTTTTTGATGCCCACATCTTCCCTCCTCCCATATATCTTGCTCCAGTATGTTAAAGTAGTTTTCAGATTTGATACTTTCTACCTGTTTACAATTATTTACTGTTACATTGCTTTTTCGTAAGTGTTATCATTTAAATAATTATCACTAACATACTATGAGACACTTGCACAATCTGGATGATAACCAGACTACACTTCTTTCGATTGTTTTCAGGCATTGAACATTTATATACATATTGGGATGATGCAGTGTGCCCTGTTTTTGGGCAATGTAGATCAAGGTAGAGATGTTAAGAGGTAGGGCCTCGAACATCAAGCAGGCATGTGTGGGTTTGTTATTTTGGAATGAGTGGAGACAAATGACTTCAGCAATTTGATTGTCTATAGATTCAAGGAAACCAGTTAGACTAACATGAGTTCTGGAGGTAGGAAATGGGTGGGAATGTTGCAGTTCACTGGATCATTTGAATTGAAATATTCATGCACTTCTAGAAACACATCTGGAGAATAAGTGATAAATGTAATTTTTTTTCTTCAGGGCATCCTGCTTCAGTAGAAATCAACCAGTTTTCAAAAATGTACATTTTCAGGTATCTGACGTTGTGCTTCGAGATACTTGTCCTAGTGCTACTAGAGGCACAGGTGCACGTAATCAACGGCATATCTGTGCCATTAACTACAATGTTAAAGTTGGAATAGAAAAAGTTCAGGGTCTCTTGGACAATATTATGGTGGCTCTCAAGGTCCCTTATGCTGGTGATAACAACTCACAAGGATATTATCTTGAGGAAAAAGAACGTGAGTACTGTACTTGATAAGCAGCTTACTGTTAATTATCCTTCATAAGGTGGGGAAAACCTTCTAGATTTAATTATTTAAATATGAAATATTTAAGAAGGAAAATTATTTATAATGTAATAACTTCTTAATGGCCTTTAATTTTCTATCATAATGTTTTCTTTTCTGTATACTTTTCTTTTTTAGCTATTCTTGTTCTTGATTTAGTACAGTATAGGTATGACCTGGGATGATAGTGTTTTTTTATTTTAAGATTTTATTAGTAGCTTTCTTGCTACCATTTTTTAAATCAGTTGATATACCTTTGAAGAGTTTTGAGAGTTTATCTACTCTCTGAGCCTGGCAATGGGCCAGGCTTGTCTGGTGCTTGCCTGGTCAACCAGGCTGTTGCTGCTGGAGGCCCACTGCCTCACATATCCATCACAGCCTGGTTGATCTGGCACCTGGTGAAGATACTTGTCCAGTTTCCTCTTGAAGGCTTCTACACTTGTTCCAGCCAAGTTTCTGATATCTTCTGGTAAGATGTTGAATAGTCTAGGACCCCATATGTTGATAGTGTTCCCTTATTGTCCCCACCACACCCCTGCTCCTCACTGGGCTTATTTACGCTTCCTTCCATATCTCTCACTCCAGTATGTTATGGCAGTGTGCAGATTTGGGACCAGGCCCTCGAGTATTTTCCAAGTATATATTATCCTTACGTTCTGTTTGGTGACCCTCTTGAGTTTTGTATATAGTGTTCCTTTTGAGTTCTTCATTCTTTCCATACCTAAGCAGCTGGAACTTATCACCATTGAATGTCACGTTGTTCTCCATTGCCCACTGGAAAACCCTGTTTGTCTTCCTGTACTTTTTCAGTGTCCTCTACCGTGGTGACTTTCATGCTTATTTTAGTGTCATCTGGAAATGATGATACAGAAGTGTGCCAGGTGTTTTTGTCTGTCTGCTATGAGGATGAGAAACAGCAGAGGTGCCAGGACAGCCTTGGGGCACTGAGCTTTTGACCTCACTGATTCTGGATTTTGCCCTGTTCGCTACTGCTTTTTGTGTTCTGTGTGTTAGGAAACCGAAAATCCATCTGCCTACCTTCTCCGTAATGCCTGTGGCTTTCATTTTGTGCGCTATCACTCCATGATCGCATTTGTCAAACGCCTTTGCAAAATCTGTGTAAATCACATCTGTGTTTTGGTCGTCTTCCAATGCCTCCATAACTTTGTCATAATGGTTCAGCAGCTGTGACAGGCATGATCGTCCTGCTCTAAAACCATGTTGGTTTGGGTTATGTTGGTTGTGCAGCTCCATGAAATTTGTAATCTGCCGTCTCATCACTTTTTCAAAGGTTTTTATGATGTGCGAGGTTTATTTGACACTATCCAATACTGTATTTGGGGCTATTTTGACATGCAGTGGCTGTTTATAGAAATTAGGCAACACACCAGTCGGCCTCGGTTTACTGTAGAATCACTGCAGGTACAATATTGTGTCAAGAAAACAGTTTTGGCTTGCAGTTTTTATTGTGTATAGTTGTATTTAACTTTTTTATTGTTAAAAGTGCTGAATGCTTTTATAGGTTTTAAGTACTCTGTAAATTCTACAGTTAGTGCTCTAGGTAATTTTATTTTTCATAGTGCTTTTCATTAATTTTAGGCATCTTAAACATGCAACCTGCAGCAGCATTACACGTGGCCCACCAGTAATGTTGATGTCTAGTTCATTGAAAGCAATAATGATAATTTACGATTAATCAGTGTAATTGGTTGAAATCAGTTGTAAAATACAAATCCAGTACTAACTTCGAATGACTGATCAGGTACTAATATGTGACATGTATGCTTCCAATCTGCTACCTCCCCAGTGCTCATAAATTGAGGTTTAAAGTTGCAATTAAAAATTTATAAGTGAACATAAATTTAGATTTTAGGAAATGCAGCATTTTGACACTCCTAATAAGATTAATTAAGCTATGTTGTTATTTTGTTAAATGACACTGTCTTGCCATCTATCAGTCAAGAAACCAAAGCTGTGAATATTTGCTTCATTCTCCTGACATTTATATGATTAAAATATGTAATTACCTATTTGTTAACTACTGGTATGTGTAACTATATCAGCAGAGTCATGCTCTTAGTGTCTTGTCTTCAGTAATTAGTAATTACTGTAATTCATCATATAATTTTTGATGGTTGTCATTTGCTACCTACCTACTCACTTAATATACTTCATTGCTTCATTCATCATTAACAGGGAGACAGCAAACATTATACTTGAATTTCTTGAAGTCTGGCTGAGGAATGAGATCAGAGATAGGATGAAGTTGTGAAAGGAGCATAGAATAAAGACAAGGATTAATAAGTTGACAATAACAGATAGTAATGGAATTTAAAGAAAAGGGTTGACAAAGAGTGTACCTAATGGATTACATCTTCAGGGATGGGGAGGGGGACTGTCTTGAGGCTGATTAAAGGCTCTTAATTCAAGGTATTGGAGCTACCCTCTCCTTTCTTGAATCAACCCTGATTACCTTCTAATCTCCAGTCATTTTGACCTCTACGGGTTTTGCACTTTCCCATGAATATAATATTAATTTGCATCATGTTTGAAAACTTTCACTGTTAAAATACTGTGTTGTATATGTTAACTTTATTCCTTTTATTATTTTGTTCTAGCAGTTCTTGTAAAGGAAATATGCAGTAATGATTATTGCATGCCACTGAGTGGATCACACTATTTTGGCAGGATATAAATGGTAGATCGAAAAACAGTGCCTGTAAATAAATTACTTGCAAGACATAATAGAACACTATAATAATTTTTCATCATATTCCTAACAGATCCAAGTTACTTCCCTGGGTTTTGTGGTAGTGTGATCATCAGTGGTGTCCCTGTGGGTCATATAGGTTTGGTCCACCCAGAAGTCATCACCAACTTCAACCTCAACAATCCTGCTGCTGCTCTTGAAATCGATATGCAAAAAGTTTTGGAACTGATAAATTTGGGTAAATGAAACCGGCATAGAATCGGAGATACATACGCTGATGTGTAATTACCTGTTTTTAGGTAAGTGTAGAGCTATGATTGTGGTACCCTAGCTTCTTTGGCATAAATATATGTTTAGGTTTCTAATGGTTTTAACATGCAGGCTCTCTTAACGCCTGTTTCAGCCATCCTTTTGTTGATACTCTACACACACAAATCAGAGAGTGCAATTCAGTACTGTAAATAATACTGTCATCATTGTGGGGAAGCAGTTCAGACTTTTGGTTTTTCCCATTTTCTCTTTGTATTCAGGACTAGTCATGTCTCATGTACTGATTCAGAAAAAAATTGCTGTCCCTATTCTGGAGTTCAGGATAATGAACTGGCAGCCTTTACATGTCTCTGTTCAAGACTTTTCAATTTTTTGTAAGTGGTTGTCATTTTTCACCTATTTTCTGATATTTACTCGAGGGGAGGCCTTGATGCCAGTGAGGGGGCTCTTGATCCAGGGAAGTGAACCTGCCTTCCCCTTCTTGGATCAACCCTGATCTTTCATTCCCCAGATGCTATATGACCCCTATGGGTTTAATACTTCCCCCTGATAATAATTCTGGTACTTTTGAGATTGCTGCAAGAATCATTAATCTGAGTTAGTCAAGCTGGTCAAGGACTGGGCCGTGGGGGCACTGACCCCCGGAACACCATCCGGGTAGAACAGTAAGCTATTTTTAGTAAAACCACAGTAAGGCTTCTCGCTGTCCTCCATTGATGAGCAACAGTAGTTTTGCTGTCGCACACCCACCCATGGCCATCTTCTGGAGGGGTGCTTAACTCTAAGAGAATTTTAAGTCATATTGACAGTCCAACATCTTTTGACATATTGTCCATTTATTGGGATGATAAAGTGCCTAGAGTAAAATGTAGCCGTAATGTCTCATTAGTTGCTTATGTACCCATCTTCTTGGCAAATTGTCAGTAATATTCTAAGTATTGTTTATTGCCAACAGTTGGTCTACACATCCCCTACCCTTTCTAAAACCTGTACTCCCTGTAGTCCCTCTCATCTTACCCTGAATTCTTTCAGTAATAACTACCATACACTTCACCTGGTATACTCGACAGGCTTTCTTCTTTTCCACACACTGGTTGTCTCCCACTGACACAGGGTGACCCATAAAAAGAAAACACTTTTACCATCATTCACACATATCACTGTCTTTGCAGAGGCATGCAGATATGACAGTTCAGATGTCACCCCAATATAAATAGCTTGCTGAGGTTTTCTAATCAGGAAAGAACTTGAAGCTGTTGAAATTGTTGTTTCAAGTTCTTTCCTGATTAGAAAACCTCAGCACCCTATTTATATTACTTTATTTACAAGGAGAGCATGCATAGTTCCTTTGTATAAAGGAAAAGGGAATAAGAGTGTAAGAATTATAGGAGAATAAGCTTGTGGGGGGGGGGGGATGGAAGGTATTCAGGCTTAATTCAGGGATCTGGAGCACAGATCCAGTTTCCTAGATCAAGAGCCCCTCACTAGTGTCAAGGGACCTCCCTTGAGGAGACAGAGTCCTGGAGGTGGGAAGTACAGTGCCTGCACTTTAAAGGAAGGGGTTTGGGATATTTGTTGTTGGGAGTGACATCTTAACCTACTTGAAACAACAGTTTCAAGTAGGTTAAATTCAGATTTAGAAATTTAGAAGGAATATAGGAAAATGTTGGTTTAGCAATAGTGTTGTGGATGTGAAGAACAATCTGCCAAATAGGCATTGAAGCTAACATCCCTCAGCAACTTCAAAAATACATGTCAGACAAGTATAAGAGTGAGAAGGATTGGATTGGAGAAGGATTGGATTGGAGAAGGACCTGCCAATAGACCTTCAGTGCTTCTGTATTTTTATGCTCAGTTTTGACCACTCCTTAAATACCTCAAAATGCTAATCTCTCTGCCTCATTACTTGAAAATCACAACCTTTAAAGAAGCTTATATAACTCGACTGAAATTGATTTACTACAGTGATGAAGACTTCATCCTATCTCCCTTGTATTCACCATCAGTATTTCTGCTTTTAAATAATAATAAGCCAGTGTTGTATGACCTAAAAGGGTCATACAGCACTGCTTTTAAAAGTAACCACTCTCATACCATGCAGCACTGAATGACCTGCTTGGAATATGTTTTTAGGCAATGACACAGTGGAAGCAAACTCCATACAAGGGTTCAGTATAGGTAGGACAAAGTTCAGTCATGTCACTTGGCCCCAGACTGGATGCTAGTGAGAGGCTTCATCTAAGAAATTGATTCAAACTAAATTGTCTCCCATGTCTCGGCCATTTTACAACTCCTGCTGGTTTAAAATGAAGAGGCGGGACAAAGAGCTTGAGTTTGCGCCTTTCTTCACAAACTTGTAGGTAATTACACATCAGTATTATAATAATAATAATAGCTATTGATTGATAGCATTTTTTTTTTTTTTTTTTTTTTTTGAGGGGGAAGGGGTTCATCCTCTATTTGTAGGAAAAAGCAGATAGGGTAAAAAGAAAAAAAAAATCATTGAGGGTCTTGCTACTAGGGTCATTTAAGGGGTAATTCCTTGATGTTGGTGAAAGGTTCCTGATCCAAGGAATTGGATCAGGAACCTGATTGCATACCATGTACCAGGCACCGTATGACCCCTATGGATTGAGCACTTACCCATAAAAATATACTGAAGATAGTAACAAGAGGTGTGGTATTATAGTGAGGAAGCATAAGTTTATATTTGGTGAATATATTTTGCAATGAGTGTTTTATGCATGCATGTACATTGGAGTGTATTTGTGAAATGGTGTATTAAATTATATCACATTGTAAATGAATAATGGCATAAGCCAACAGTTAGTGAGAACCACTAAGTTTGCAGTGAAACTTTTATGTTTGTCCAGGATGACTTAAGACAAATGAGCAACATGAGGTCAGGAAACAGGCAATTCAAACTATATATATTTTAGGTATTTGCCTATGTGTGGTTGCAGGGGTCAGTTCCATAGGAAATTTTATTTTATTATATAAACCATGCACATACATTCAGTAGGACTTGCCAGTGTATATATTTCATGTTTTGTTTGATAGTGTTGGATAAATGTTAATGGATGCTTCTAGAATCCTGCATTTGATTTTATCCTGCTCCAGGATACATGAGTGTAGAGTATGGTGAATGACACATGCATTGCTGATTTTGTCCATCCTATAAGATGAACAGAATCAGAAAAACAAAGATCCTATACTGATATTTGGGTTCCTGCAGCAAGTCTGAAGATCATACTCTGTCTCACTAATGTATACTACATCCTTTACACAGAAAGTTGTAAACCCCTTCAGCAGTGGTATTCTTCAGTCTGTGAGTTCTGATGTCTGATGGTTTTGCTAGTTATGACAGAATTGTCTGTGTTGACTTTTCTGAAGATGGGGTGATTTTGAAAGCAACCTGTTCTGTAGGAAGGACAAGGCAAAATTGTTAACTATTTCTCTGGGAGTTGTGTGGATGAGTAAGGTTTGTACTGCTCTTTAAGGTCCCACTACACCTTATCCACTCCTGCAAAAATGAGGACTTACTCATCCACACCACTCCCAATGAAACAACATTGTCATCTTGTCTTCCCCATAGGATAGGTTACCTTTGATATTGCCCCCATCTTAAAGCAAGTCAGCACAGACATTGCTGTTGTAACTAGCAGAACCATCAGATATCACCAGACCTTATGGACCAAAGAGTACAACTGCTGCAGGGGCTAACAGAATTCTGTGTGGAGGATGTAGTAAAAAGCATACGTTGATAAGACAGTGTATGACCAGACTCACTTGCAAGAACACAAATATCAGCTATGAAGTAGTATGACAGACAGGTTTCTGGAAGCAGCCATTATACATTTATCTGACACCAAACAAAGCAAGGAAATATACACCGGTAGGTCCTGTTGCACCTACTGTACATTGTTCTGTCCCCCTCCCACATTAGCTCTTAACTCGAGCAATATTCTTATTTTATGAAGTCACATGTGACGCCTCTCAAGTCTGACCAGGTACTCATTTGCCTTATAAAGCCATGTATCTGTTTCTGTATATTTGGCAAAATCCAGTTCTGGATGAAAATGAAGATTTCATTGCAAACAAGTGCTTTTATCAGTACATGTTACATTGTACCTCATTTGAAGATTTGATCTTGGCCCAACCAAGTTGCTTTGTATAAAAAATTTATAGGATACTTTGACCAAATTTAAGATAAAACTACTGTATCTTATAGTTTAAAAGTCATGTATAAATCTTGCCCTGGTATGTTTAAAAAAAAAGGTACAATACCTTGACTGGAATGATACACAAATAACCCGCACATAGAAGCGAGGAGTTTACGACGACGTTTCGGTCCAACTTGGACCATTTACAAAATCACACTTTGTAAATGGTCCAAGTCTGACTGAAACGTCGTCGCAAGCTCCTCTCTTCTTTGTGCGGGTTATTTCTGGTATGTTTGTGTATATAATTTAATGAATATTATGAAGTGTTTAAACATAGTTTTTTAATAAAATTTATACCTGTTATTCACTTAAGCATTTTTATTGTTGCCTTTTAATACATATTCACAATAACCTTAGTGTTCATTAGTACAATAAATGTAGGTGGAAACAGCAGCACAGTAAAGTGCTGAAATAGACATCTGCACAAAGGACTTTCAGCGAGACATTTTGCCAGTGGAACAAGTTTCTTCAGTCAATACACAGGGATGCACAAGCAAATTTATACAATCAGGTGAATGGCTGGGCAATGAGGTCACTGTGTGGATGAATTGAGACAGCACTGCAGGTCCTTCTGATGACTTGTTTCTGGAAGCTGAGTTTGACTACAGGTATGGCTAAACTGAAAGCTCCTTGACTGTTTGATTGTACTTTGTGTACAGGTGAATTCAGCTGCCAAGCATCTGTGTTGTGTTCTGTCCATTTTCTTTATAACCATCTGGGTGTATTTCCAAGACATCAGGTGTGCAGACTGATCTCTATGTATTATGCATGCATTATTTATGAGAGTCCTGCAGGCATGCTGGTGTTCTTGTAACCTGATCAGTATGTTAGGTAAAAGGACACAAGGGCAACTATTGTGACATTTTATTGTGGCAATGTTCTACTTTCCAGGAGCTTTGTCAAGCTGGCTTGACAAAGCTCCTGAAGAGCAAAACATTGCCACTATAAAATGTTACACTAGTTGCACTTGTGTCCTTTTACCTAACATATTGTCAGTAATTCTACCAACATTATTACAACCTGATTTGTAGACTATGGGAAGTCTCACTCACATAGAGTATGCCTGGTCACTGTCCTGACAGTTACCTATTTGCCTGGTCAAGTCTTTGATGGTTCTCTATATGATAGTGGCAACACCTATGTGTTTGTGACCAGACATATGTGAGCAAGACCTCCTGTAGCCTACAGATCAGGTTGTAATAATGTTGGTAGAATTACTGACAATATGTTAGGTAAAAGGACACAAGTGCAACTAGTGTAACATTTTATAGTGGCAACGTTTTGCTCTCCAGGAGCTTTGTCAAGCCAGCTTGACAAAGCTCCTGGAGAGCAGAACGTTGCCACAGTAAAATGTCACAATAGTTGCCCTTGTGTCCTTTTACCTAACATACTGATCAGGTTACATGAACACAAGCATGCCTGCACCCAGCTGGTCTTAAAGGCGATGGACAAAACATGAATCAGATTCCTGGGAGCTGCATTAATCAGTGAACAAAATAGTCAATTATTATTGTTATAATCAAGGGGAGATCTGGAAGGTATTCAGGCTTAATTTGGGGAACTGGAGCACAGATCCAATTCCCTAGATCAAGAGCCCCCACCAGTATCAAGGAACCTTCCTTGAGGGGAAAATACAGTCAAACAGAATCAAGTTTTCAGTTTAGTCAAACTTGTAGCCCAACTTATCTTACATAAACAGGTCACTGGAAGGACCAGTAAGCCTCCTGCAATGCTCCTGTCTCAGTTCGACACGGTGACCTCACTGACCCAGCCACTCACCTGACTATGCTTGTATAAATTTGCTTGTGAATCCCTGTGCAATAAATGAAGAAGCCTGTGCTACAGGTGATACATCTCAACAAAGTTCCTCTCTGCAACTCTCTCACTGTGATACAGTCTGAAAGGAAATGCAAGTTTGTCATGCACTTCGAATTGATTACTGTATAAGTATAAGAATTATATTGGAAATGGCAGACAATTCCTTGATTTATAGTATAATGTAACAAAATATTTATTTGTCCTTAAATTAATAGAGATTATTCAACCAGGTCACATTTTTAAAATGACAAGTACAAATTTATATCTTGGAGTACCATACTTTTATGTTACCTGAAGACCTAACTTCCTAAGATTCAACACTATAGGAGAGAACACTTTGTCACTCTTATTTAAGATGTACTTCAGGGAAATGACTCAAACGCTGTTAGAGGTCAAAACTGAAAACTATAAAAAATGTCATTTTGCGGCATTATTATTATTATATTAAAAAAGAAGCGCTAAGCCACAAGGGCTATACAGCTCATTTTGCGGCAACCATTTCACCTACACTTCTCTAGAAAAATTTCATCTAAATGTAAATGACAGAACTATTCTTTACCTGGGGAGTGATAGCAAACAAGGTATTTTTTACCCATTTCTAGTAAAATAATTAAGAACCGGGCTCCATAAGCCATGTTTCATGTCTAAATGTACTAGTGTTAAGAAAATATTGATTTGTCTTTTTTTACAGCTGGCTATCTCCCACCGAGGCAGGGTGACCTGAAGACAAACTAACCATCATTCACACTATCACTATCTTGGAATAAATTTTTCAGTGTTACTGTATAACATAAAATATGAAAATTTTGCCAAATTTTTCAGTAGCTTAGGAGTTTTAGCACTTAATTATGGCTGTAACAATAATTTCAGCAGCTTATCCTTGCCACGCATGGGAAATTAAGAACTCATTCTAGTGAAAGGGGACCAAGTATCTTTGTCATTTCTACATACAGTGGAACACACTGTCTTTACATAATATTCAGCATTATAACACCATAAGCTAGTGAGCCACCCCAAGCAGAGCCATAGTCTAGTAACACCAACCAGTCAATTTCCCTTCAAATTACCAGTAGTACTGTACTGAAAATTTGCTATACAGTATTGTTAAGCCTTTGGATGTTTTAATATAAAGATTTATCATGATAAGTTAATGCATGTTCTAGCTGTGATATTATGGGAGTAGAATGTAAAACTCCTTGAACACCTCAACTTTGGACAAATTAAAATGAAATACAAAAGCCAACACTGGGTATACAAAAGTAGATCACCTAAATAAATTTGTACAAAGCATGTTTGTGCCTTGCCAATGAAACTGATATCTTCATAACCTTTGTACATTCAAACATGAAACAAACAGTTTGTATAGATATTTACCATATTGTATGTCTAATAGTGCAGTGACTAAAAAAAAATATGGTCATATGTATGTCCTTGGTTCCCACAGAAAGAATGGATTTCATAATTTAGTGTAAAAATTTTAGTGTAAATCATTTTTCCAGAACTGAATATACAGATGCCACCATATTTACATTTTCTATAGTTTCATGAAATTGACCAACAGAATCCTCCCATCAACAATTTCTTTTAGAAAAAAGTGAAATTATAAAATTTCCATGTAGCATTTATATATATTACATACAAAAATATTTTATCAACAGATTATTATAAGGGAACCAATAATAAATACTACTGACGTCAATTCCTCATATGATTAGTTAACAGGGCAGAAAGTTGCCACTTCTGCATATACTTGGTCTTTGCTTATGAGACAGAAGTCATCAAGAAATTCATCTGTAGAGGTGGAGAGTTTAAACTGTTCTGGCTGTACTCCACACAGCTGATGGACCTTTTCAACAGTTATTGGAGTGTCTAGAAATGAACAAAAATAGTTATCAAGTAAATGCCTTTGATAATATGTTTTTAAAAAATGAAAGGTAAAAACAAATGGTCCTGTTCTACACTGTACAGCTCTATTCAAAACCTAATTTTACTTTTAAATTTAAAATTTCTTATACTCACCCATATCAAACCATGCTTCGTTTTCATTTGCAGCTCGAAATGCTGTTATGGCAGCACGAAGAGCAGTAACCACAACATATGAGAAGCAAGCAGCAGGCTCACCAGTTGCTAAGTGATGGGAAAGTTTAAAAGGTTAGACTCCTATTCTAAATCCTAATTTGCCCATGGGGTAATACTAAATCCATAAGGGTTTAGTACTGTTCCATGGGATTGTTAGGAGCAATCAGGCTTGATTAGAAGAAGGGAAGATGTAACTCTAATTTGTTGTATTGAGAGCCCACCTGCATCTTGGCACCCCCATCCCCATCAGGATCCATCTTTGTGAATATAGTATCATGGTATTCTGAATTAGCTTTTATTTTGAAATCCCATATTAGATGATACTAATACTTATGTAGAACTCATGCTTCACTGCTTAACATTTTTCTTTTTACTATGACAATTTTAAGTTCTACACATTGCTTTGATCTTGTTATAGGTAAATGAGCAGAGCTGTATGACCCTGATGGGTTTAGCACTTAGTTTTGATTATAATAATAATATAGGTAAATGATTGACAAGGATACTCACTGTGAATTATTTATCAAAATATGACAGCTTACTGGCATCCTCCTAAAATTCCTGGAAGAATGATTGATTCAATATGTCAAGAATGCAAGTGCACTAGGATTTGGAGGCATTTTCACAGGAATGACTCAAGTCTCCAAATGTCCAAACCATCCAAATTGGTTCCTCTGGCCTCTTGTCTTGTTCTTAATACTAACTGGTTCTATAAGCAACTGATCCTACATATGCAACAAGTTGTATGTGATCTGCTTCAACCTACCTTCCATGTACTGTAGATAAACTGCTATGCCTGCTGGTTCAACTGCTGCTCTAAATGTTCCAACCTCATTGCCTGCTGGTCCACCTGCTTTCCTTGCTGGTCTTTAATTGCTACTTTCCCTTCAAACATTACTGTTTCATATTCTTTTTTACCTTAAGTATAGTATCTGCTGCTGTAACTTTTCTTTGCTGTTAGTTTAAATATTTTGTTGATCTAACATTGTTGTACTGCTATATCATTAATAAGCTGCTAGTCTGCAGCTGCTAAACTTTCTGCAAGAAAGTCTGCCATTCATACATGATTTAAAATAGCTGTTCTAACTTGTTGCCACTGCTTTATGGTCATCACATTGCTAAGCTCACTTACTGCTCTAAACACCTTGGGCTATGTTTGGATACTTTTTTTTTTTTTTTTTTTCAACAAGTCGGTCGTCTCCCACCGAGGCAGGGTGACCCAAAAAAAAGAAAGAAAATCCCCAAAAAGAAAATACTTTCATCATCATTCAACACTTTCACCACACTCACACATTATCACTGCTTTTGCAGAGGTGCTCAGAATATAACAGTTTAGAAGCATATACGTATAGAGATACACATTTCCCTCCAAACTGCCAATATCCCAAACCCCTCCTTTAAAGTGCAGGCATTGTACTTCCCATTTCCAGGACTCAAGTCCGACTATATGAAAATAACCAGTTTCCCTGAATCCCTTCACTAAATATTACCCTGCTCACACTCCAACAGATCGTCAGGTCCCAAGTATCATTCGTCTCCATTCACTCCTATCTAACACGCTCATGCACGCTTGCTGGAAGTCCAAGCCCCTCACCCACAAAACCTCCTTTACCCCCTCTTTCCAACCCTTTCGAGGACGACCCCTACCCCTCTTTCCTTCCCCTATAGATTTATATGCTTTCCATGTCATTCTACTTTGATGTTTGGATACACCTCTCTTATTCACACAATTTGGAGTCACAATAATTTGTACTCCTGACAGTAAATGTTACATATGGTTACATGTAGTAGACTACACAATAAGTTTCAATAAGGAGAAAAGAACAGTTTATCTATAAAGTTGACGTATCACAGTGGTCAAGTGTTTTATTTACCTGGAGTTTACCTGGAGAGAGTTCCGGGGGTCAACGGCCCCGTGGCCCGGTCTGTGACCAGGCCTCATGGTTGATCAGAGCCTGATCAACCAGGCTGTTACATCAACTTGTCAGTACCATATTTTTTTTTATATCAAATTCTAAGTGATAAAGGAGGGGTTTTGGGATATTAGCAGTCTGGAGGGATATGTTGTGTATCTTTATACGTATATGCTTCCAAACTGTTGTGTTCTGAGCACCTCTGCAAAAACAGTGATTATGTGTGAGTAAGGTGAAAGTGTTGAATGATGATGAAAGTATTTTCTTTTTGGGGATTTTCTTTCTTTTTTGGGTCACCCTGCCTTAATGGGAGACGGCCGACTTGTTGAAAAAAAAAAAATCATAGATGAACACTGCTGAATAATGCCTTACTTTGAAGTAATTACAGGTAGTTAGAAAACAATCAGAACACCTTTAACACACGAGTATTCCTACCTTTAGAGCCAAGTACACCGTGAGGATTTGAAGCATTAGGGAGAAGAGTAACTCTCAGGTCCACTGGAATATCCAAAGCTGTTGGTGGTTTGTATTCCTGAAAATAACAACACATCTTAGTTAAAAATTTAAGAACCACTGACAAACAGAGCTGTATTAACCCTTTGGGGGTTTCAGACGTACTAGTACTTCTTACGACCCAGGGTTTTTGACGTACTAGTACGCCTAAATTCTAGTGCCCTCAAATCTAGTGAGAGAAAGCTGGTAGGCCTACATATATAAGAATGGGTCTATGTGGTCAGTGTGCATAGTATAAAAAAAATCCTGCAGCACACAGTGCGTAATGACAAAAAAAAAAAAAAATGACCGTTTTTTGGATTAAAACAGCGACTTTGCACTGTATTTTCGTATGGTATTTATTGTTGTATTCTAGTTTTCTTGGTCTCATTTTATAGAATGGAAGACATATTACAGAAATTGAGATGATTTTGACTGGTTTTACAATGAAAAGTACCTTGAAATTGAGCTCAAAGTAGCAGATATGTTCGATTTTTATCAAAGTTCAAAAGTAAACAAATCATGCCAAGCGTCCAATACACATCAACTGGCGAGTCTAATATTCTTTCACAAGTGCGCTGATATTATTTATACCATTTCTACACTAATGCAGTAGTCTGCATAACAGTAAATCTTATTTTTTTTGTAAGAATAAAAATTCAAAGTGGAAAGCCAAAGAAATATAAGAGGGGCCTGGGGATGTGACTAATGAACATAGAACTTGTTATTTTAGTGCCAGGAATGTCTTTCTTGTTTATTCTGGACCTTATGCGGAAATTGGCATCTTTTGAAATTTGTGTGAAATTGGCAAAATTGCTAAATTCTGACCACTTTATTGGATAGTTGAAATTGGTAAATGGGTGGTTTCTTGTACTCATTCGATATAAAAAATGGAGTTTTAGCGAAATAGTTATGATTTTTGTCGACTAGTACACTGGAATTGTCTGAAAATAGGGCTCAAAGTGGGCAAAATCGCCGATGCATAAACATCGTCGAGACCGCTAACTTCGTGAGAGCATAATTCCGTAAGTTTTCCATCAAATTTCATACTTTTGGTGTCATTATGATCGGGAAAAGATTTTCTATCTTTTCATAAGAAAAAATAATTTTTTTTTTTTTGAAATTTGGCTGACCCTGAGAACAAGTCTCTGAGAGGACCTGTCGACCCCCAAAGGGTTAAACTGACAGAAATGTTCAAATAAAACTGTAAACAAAACTTATTATGCTAACCTTGGTTTATCAGCCTTACTTTATAATAATACAAGAATAATAATGCTATGCATCTGTAACTTTCAAATTTGAAATTTGTTTTCTGCTAAAATTAACTTTCATCACCATCTTCATGATTATTCCAAAAATATAATTTGTTATTCTGCATAGTTCATATTTTGATATGGTAACTAAAATGACATTGTTTGCATACAGTAAATGACAATTTTAATTGTACTATTAAATAACTGGTGGGGGAATATATTGCTTATCCAAACAAAGTCTACCTTGAAATAAAGCAAAGGAAACCATACCACAGGTGGGGTTAGAACCCGCGATCAGAGAGTCATAAAACTCCAGACTGATGCGTTAGCCCAGTGGCTAACGCATCAGTCTGGAGTTCTACGACTCTGATCACGGGTTCTAACCCTGCCCATGGTAGGGTTTGTGTGCAATTGTGTCATTACGATTTCGTGAGCCAAGCAAAGGAAAAGTTAAAGCATTTAGGAGCTATCGAGAAGCACAGGAGATTAAGTGTATAACAAATGTAGATGAAAGATGCACCAAATATCTTAACACAGGAAAACCCAGCAATCCTGTCAAAGTGCAAAATGTTAATAGGTTTCTATTTTATCACTCATTTAACTGAATGGTAATATTTCTCTGGTCAATTATTGTCTACCAAGCTACTGCATATCAAATTAAAATCTCAAATAAACTTAATTTTTTCATGTAAATCAAAAAAATTTTTACATCATATAATTCTAAAAACTGCATGACAGTTCAATGCCTCAAAATTACAATTAAAAATGTTAAAAAAAAACAAAAAAAAAAAGACATTCTTACCCAAGTGCTGTTTGACAGTTTCTGGCCTGTATTTGTATCATATTTTACAATTTCTGATGTATAGAGACCTAAGCCCATGATGAAGGCACCTTCCACTTGTCCAATATCAATGTACGGATTCATACTTCTCCCACAGTCTTCAATGATGTCAACACGCCGTATCTGAAGGATAAAAAAGTCATGAATGTTAACTTCTGAAGCGGAGCTTTGAACGTGACAAAATACTTCTAACAGAGGAGTATGGAGGAAGTGAATGCACTTTTTTTTATTTTGAGAGTAGATATGTCAATAGATGTGTATACAAAAGAGGTGAATCATGGAACAAACAAGTGAAAAACAAGTAGGTGGAGTGTTGATGCATTTGTTGAAAGAAGGCAATGAAGATATTGTGTTTGAGATCATTGTGGCCTGAATATCATGTACAAAATGTGGAAGAAAAAAAATTAGATAACTGTGTGGTGATATAAAAAGTATAATTCAGAAAGCAGAGGAGGAGTTGTTGAGATGGTTTATTTATTTAAAAAGGAAGGCGAGAGAGGTAAATCAAGAATGTGTATAAATATTAAGAGGATGAAACATCCAGGGAATATCCCAGTAAGGAGGATGTGAAGGAGGTTGAAAGTGCTAGTCTTGAGCATTCAGCAGGCATATATTCAACCAAAATTGGAGTATATAACTGTTTGGAGGGATATGTTGTGTATCTTTATACTTATATGCTTCTAAACTGTTGTATTCTGAGCACCTCTGCAAAAACAGTGATAATGTGTGAGTGTGGTGAAAGTGTTGAATGATGAAAGTATTTTCTTTTTGGGGATTTTCTTTCTTTTTTGGGTCACCCTGCCTCGGTGGGAGATGGCCGACTTGTTGAAGAAAAGAAAAAAAAGAAAAAAAAAAACCCGAGTCAATAGTAGTAAGGTGTCCATACTTAGAATAATGGACTTATCATAGCTGCAAAGGTAGGTAACAAGTGCTAAAGCCAATGGAAACTTTAAAAAATTATATGATAATTTAAATACTGAAGACAGGACACCACAAACATAGCTTCACTCCTGTAGTGACACACAGTAATTACACATAAACATATATATATATATATATATATATATCTATACTGAAGACAGGTCATCCTGTATAGCATAAAAAGTTTTTTAGGGATACTGATTCAACATTTAAATATTTTACCAGGTATTGTCCTGTTAAAACATCAATTTCAACCTCCAAGCAGCACGCACCCCAGATGTCATAGCTGTCAGGATGTTCTTTACCAGCTGTCCTGTGAAAATTAAATTAATTTTGTCAATATCTTTTCTACATTTCAACAGAGGGCAGTTAAGACTAGAGATGGGATGATACCTAAATTCTGGCTGATATCAATACTCAATTTTAGACTGATACCAATACCAGTACCAACAAAATTATCTGACTCCCACTGATACCAATACTGTACCATTAAAATTAGCCAATACCTAGTGATACTGATACTGATATTTTGGCACACCCCTAGCTAGGACCCACTGCAATGAGCAGAAGAGAAGCAGATCCTACAATCACAATGAGTAATACACCTTAATATAAATGAATATGATTACCATTTATACAGTGCTGGCTAATAATGAAGAATGTAGGGGAGTGTAAATACAACTTCTCTAAGTTATACTGCATTTCTGTCCAAATCATAGTCATTCATAAAATCATAGTGTCTTTCATTTCACTTGCCACTGTCCTCTTGCAAGGCAACTGCATACCTTCATCAGCTTGCCTTAATGGTTGTTCACAGAGTGGCACTCTGAATGGTGTGCACTTCACTTACTCATCTAAATTAAGAGGAAAATAACAAGAGGGATTTGATGCGAGTACTACTCACCAATACCGCTCGCATATATCAACATCATTCTTGTGGCACTTCCTAATCAGTTGAACCCATGATGGGTTCTTCATTTTTGCTCTCACCACGTCAATTCGTTGTCTTAGTGCCTCGCATGCTACTTTTGCTCCCTGCAAATATTTTTGTTTAATGATACATATCTTTAATATTAACTATATTACATATATGGTGTATCTAAAGTTGATTATGTACTACATTATTATTGTATTCAAGGGGAAGCCCCAAACTCATAAAGGTTATATACTGCCTGAGAAATGGTAAGAATGGTGGGAATTTTAAAATTTTTACTGCAGTGCCCCATACACTGGTTTGGCCATCACAAATGTTAAGTCACTGCCATTTACACAGAGCAATGTGAATATGAGTACATATAGTATCTAGCAGCATCCTTGGCACTGTGCAAAAATAAGAACCTTAAACAGGAGCAGGAACAAAATGTAAGTGATTTTGTCTCAACAGTTATGGCAGACATAAAACACAATAGTGTGAATGGTGGTGAAAGTGTTTCTTTTTAGAGTTACGCTGCCTTGATGAGAGACGGCCAGGGTGTTAAAAAAAAAAATGGTATTTTATTGAAAAGACAATTTGTCCACAAGGGACTTTGTCAGTTCTCACTTGTCAGTATAGTGTATAATGCTACTGTTATACAGGCTATCTGACACAAGTGGTATTATATTTTACACAGAGAATACGTTGACCGTGTACTTAGGACCCATAGCTTCATGTGATAATTGATAAAATCCCTGGTAGATGGAACATCTTCTCAATAATATGTCATAAACTGCATATCAGGTGTATTATACATAAACTCACCTAGCTGTACTCAGCTAGGTGAGTTATGTATAGTACTATATCTTGTAATGGTTCTGAGGATAGCAGTCCCCACGACCTGGTCTCATACCAGGATTTCTAAATTGGAAAGAAAATACATATTACAGAAATATGAACTGCAGTATTAAGAAAACCAAGAATGTAGAGGTAAGTGCACATGGAATGTTTCTCACAAGTTTCTGAGATAGAAGGGAAAAACCAGAAATCCTGCCAAGGTGCAAAATATTTAACAGCTTAACATTTCCTACTCATATGGCAGTACATTAGTATATGCACAGTATGGAAATGCAGTCAATCAATAATTATACTCTAAATATACTTACATGAGCACATAAATCAGAGCCAAAAGAGCCGCCTGTGACAATAGAATTTGCGCCAACCATAGTATCAGCTGCCTTTATGATAACTTTCTCCAGTGGGATACCCAGTTTATAAGCCACAACTTGGGCAACCTGTCAAAATGGTTCAATATAAGATTAATATTAATACGATCTGTTGGAGTGTGAGCAGGGTAATATTTAGTGAAGGGATTCAGGGAAACCGGTTATTTTCATATAGTCGGACTTGAGTCCTGGAAATGGGAAGTACAATGCCCGCACTTTAAAGGAGGGGTTTGGGATATTGGCAGTTTGGAGGGATATGTTGTGTATCTTTATATGTGTATGCTTCTAAACTGTTGTATTCTAAGCACCTCTGCAAAAGCAGTGATAATGTGTGAGTGTGGTGAAAGTGTTGAATGATGATGAAAGTATTTTCTTTTTGGGGGATTTTCTTTCTTTTTTGGGTCACCCTGCCTCGGTGGGAGACGGCCGACTTGTTGAAAAAAAAATGATCACATTCACTTTTATAAAAAGCAGTACATGTACTGCTGATATTTTAAACTTTTGTATAAAATTATTAATCTAATACATTATATCCTCTAACCTAAGGTTTCTGTCAATATTTTATAATATTTTGAATTATTATAGGTAGTAGGTTGGTAGACAGCAACCTCCCAGGGATGTACTACCGTCCTGCCAAGTGAGTGTAAAACGAAAGCCTGTAATTGTTGTACATGATGGTAGGATTGCTGGTGTCCCTTTTTCTGTCTCATAAACATGCAAGATTTCAGGTTGAACATTAAAGTGGTATAAAATACCGACAGGTTGTTAGGTAAGACACATATGCAACAGTTAGGTATCTTTATTTCGAAACGTTTCGCCTACACAGTAGGCTTCTTCAGTCGAGTACAGAAAAGTTGATAGAAGCAGAAGAGACTTGAAGACGATGTAATCAGTCCATCACCCTAAAGATTTCAGGTACATCTTGCTACTTCTACTTACACTTAGGTCACACTACATATACATGTACAAGCATATATATACCTACCCCTCTGGGTTTTCTTCTATTTTCTTTCTAGTTCTTGTTCTTGTTTATTTCCTCTTATCTCCAGGGGGAAGTGGAACAGAATTCTTCCTCCATAAGCCATGCATGTCGTAAGAGGCAACTAAAATGCTGGGAGCAAGGGGCTAGTAACCACTTCTCCTGTATTTATTTTTTTTATTATCACACTGGCCGATTCCCACCAAGGCAGGGTGGCCCGAAAAAGAAAAACTTTCACCATCATTCACTCCATCACTGTCTTGCCAGAAGGGTGCTTTACACTACAGTTTTTAAACTGCAACATTAACACCCCTCCTTCAGAGTGCAGGCACTGTACTTCCCATCTCCAGGACTCAAGTCCGGCCTGCCGGTTTCCCTGAATCCCTTCATAAATGTTACTTTGCTCACACTCCAACAGCACGTCAAGTATTAAAAACCATTTGTCTCCATTCACTCCTATCAAACACGCTCACGCATGCCTGCTGGAAGTCCAAGCCCCTCGCACACAAAACCTCCTTTACTTTCCTAGGCCGACCCCTACCCCGCCTTCCTTCCACTACAGACTGATACACTCTTGAAGTCATTCTGTTTTGCTCCATTCTCTCTACATGTCCGAACCACCTCAACAACCCTTCCTCAGCCCTGTGGACAACAGTTTTGGTAATCCCGCACCTCCTCCTAACTTCCAAACTACGAATTCTCTGCATTATATTCACACCACACATTGCCCTCAGACATGACATCTCCACTGCCTCCAGCCTTCTCCTCGCTGCAACATTCATCACCCATGCTTCACACCCATATAAGAGCGTTGGTAAAACTATACTCTCATACATTCCCCTCTTTGCCTCCAAGGACAAAGTTCTTTGTCTCCACAGACTCCTAAGTGCACCACTCACTCTTTTTCCCTCATCAATTTCAATGATTCACCTCATCTTTCATAGACCCATCTGCTGACACGTCCACTCCCAAATATCTGAATACGTTCACCTCCTCCATACTCTCTCCCTCCAATCTGATATTCAATCTTTCATCACCTAATCTTTTTGTTATCCTCATAACCTTACTCTTTCCTGTATTCACCTTTAATTTTCTTCTTTTGCACACCCTACCAAATTCATCCACCAATCTCTGCAACTTCTCTTCAGAATCTCCCAAGAGCACAGTGTCATCAGCAAAGAGCAGCTGTGACAACTCCCACTTTGTGTGTGATTCTTTATCTTTTAACTCCACGCCTCTTGCCAAGACCCTCGCATTTACTTCTCTTACAACCCCATCTATAAATATATTAAACAACCACGGTGACATCACACATCCTTGTCTAAGGCCTACTTTTACTGGGAAAAAATTTCCCTCTTTCCTACATACTCTAACTTGAGCCTCACTATCCTCGCAAAAACTCTTCACTGCTTTCAGTAACCTACCTCCTACACCATACACTTGCAACATCTGCCACATTGCCCCCCTATCCACCCTGTCATACACCTTTTCCAAATCCATAAATGCCACAAAGACCTATATTACTAAATTTAAAAGGAGAAACTTTTGTTTTTCCTTTTGAGCCACCACACCTCAGTGGGATACGGCTGGTGCGTTGTAAAATAGATAGATTTTGAATTATTTTAAAATTAAAATTACACATCATGTACTTGCTGCCCACAGTTTGATTTATTACAATGCCTAGTTTTCCAATTCTAATCTGACATTTATTTTAAAAAATAACTGTATACTGTATACTAGATAATCTGCATTTGATTAATTTAGAGTTATTCTACTTTCACAGCACAGCCTGAGGTCAGGCTTCCCTGCTAAGAGTCTGATTAACCAGGCTATCAGTGCCAGTAGCCCAGAGCCATTCCCATGATGAGTAACCTACTGTTAGCAAGAAGAGGAAGCAAGCCAGTGTCTCTGACCATGTAAAGAATATTATTGACAGACCTCCACAGAGTGCAAAATGTTGCTAAATAAAAGCCTTCTTCTGTCTATGTGTTTTGATTCACCTTGAGTTGTTAAATGCATCAGAATACCTTAACTACAACAAAGCAAGAAGTTTAAAAAAAAGTCTCACCTTAGTGTTAATGCCTTGTCCCATCTCAATGCCACCATGAGAGACTGCAACAGTGCCATCATGTTCATAGATAGACACTTGAATTCCATAGCGGAACACAGAAGGATAGTTGTAACCATACCACAGTGGAACAATAGACATTCCTCTTTTCTTCCACACATTTTCCTGTTGATGCAACAATTTTCATTTACTTAAAAGTAATGTGTAAAAGAAGAGATACATAGAATCTTTCCTACAAATAGAGTACCATATTCTGTAATTATAATTAAGTTTTCTTTTTCCCAATATGAGATGGCATTAACATTCATAATTCCTTTTTGTTTTAAGGAATTTTCAACTGTGCTTATACATGTACTGTACATTCTTTCTATGATCAAGTGCACAAGTCTAATCCATGACTGACTTCTATCCATTTCATGTTCTTTTTTATTATAATAATAATAATAATATCCATTTCATGTTCATGTGACTTTTATTATTTTTTTTTTTTTATTATCACACCGGCCGATTCCCACCAAGGCAGGGTGGCCCGAAAAAGAAAAACTTTCACCATCATTCACTCCATCACTGTCTTGCCAGAAGGGTGCTTTACACTACAGTTTTTAAACTGCAACATTAACACCCCTCCTTCAGAGTGCAGGCACTGTACTTCCCATCTCCAGGACTCAAGTCCGGCCTGCCGGTTTCCCTGAATCCCTTCATAAATGTTACTTTGCTCACACTCCAACAGCACGTCAAGTATTAAAAACCATTTGTCTCCATTCACTCCTATCAAACACGCTCACGCATGCCTGCTGGAAGTCCAAGCCCCTCGCACACAAAACCTCCTTTACCCCCTCCCTCCAACCCTTCCTAGGCCGACCCCTACCCCGCCTTCCTTCCACTACAGACTGATACACTCTTGAAGTCATTCTGTTTCGCTCCATTCTCTCTACATGTCCGAACCACCTCAACAACCCTTCCTCAGCCCTCTGGACAACAGTTTTGGTAATCCCGCACCTCCTCCTAACTTCCAAACTACGAATTCTCTGCATTATATTCACACCACACATTGCCCTCAGACATGACATCTCCACTGCCTCCAGCCTTCTCCTCGCTGCAACATTCATCACCCACGCTTCACACCCATATAAGAGCGTTGGTAAAACTATACTCTCATACATTCCCCTCTTTGCCTCCAAGGACAAAGTTCTTTGTCTCCACAGACTCCTAAGTGCACCACTCACTCTTTTTCCCTCATCAATTCTATGATTCACCTCATCTTTCATAGACCCATCCGCTGACATGTCCACTCCCAAATATCTGAATACGTTCACCTCCTCCATACTCTCTCCCTCCAATCTGATATTCAATCTTTCATCACCTAATCTTTTTGTTATCCTCATAACCTTACTCTTTCCTGTATTCACCTTTAATTTTCTTCTTTTGCACACCCTACCAAATTCATCCACCAATCTCTGCAACTTCTCTTCAGAATCTCCCAAGAGCACAGTGTCATCAGCAAAGAGCAGCTGTGACAACTCCCACTTTGTGTGTGATTCTTTATCTTTTAACTCCACGCCTCTTGCCAAGACCCTCGCATTTACTTCTCTTACAACCCCATCTATAAATATATTAAACAACCACGGTGACATCACACATCCTTGTCTAAGGCCTACTTTTACTGGGAAAAAATTCCCCTCTTTCCTACATACTCTAACTTGAGCCTCACTATCCTCGTAAAAACTCTTCACTGCTTTCAGTAACCTACCTCCTACACCATACACTTGCAACATCTGCCACATTGCCCCCCTATCCACCCTGTCATACGCCTTTTCCAAATCCATAAATGCCACAAAGACCTCTTTAGCCTTATCTAAATACTGTTCACTTATATGTTTCACTGTAAACACCTGGTCCACACACCCCCTACCTTTCCTAAAGCCTCCTTGTTCATCTGCTATCCTATTCTCCGTCTTACTCTTAATTCTTTCAATTATAACTCTACCATACACTTTACCAGGTACACTCAACAGACTTATCCCCCTATAATTTTTGCACTCTCTTTTATCCCCTTTGCCTTTATACAAAGGAACTATGCATGCTCTCTGCCAATCCCTAGGTACCTTACCCTCTTCCATACATTTATTAAATAATTGCACCAACCACTCCAAAACTATATCCCCACCTGCTTTTAACATTTCTATCTTTATCCCATCAATCCCGGCTGCCTTACCCCCTTTCATTTTACCTACTGCCTCACGAACTTCCCCCACACTCACAACTGACTCTTCCTCACTCCTACAAGATGTTATTCCTCCTTGCCCTATACACGAAATCACAGCTTCCCTATCTTCATCAACATTTAACAATTCCTCAAAATATTCCTTCCATCTTCCCAATACCTCTAACTCTCCATTTAATAACTCTCCTCTCCTATTTTTAACTGACAAATCCATTTGTTCTCTAGGCTTTCTTAACTTGTTAATCTCACTCCAAAACTTTTTCTTATTTTCAACAAAATTTGTTGATAACATCTCACCCACTCTCTCATTTGCTCTCTTTTTACATTGCTTCACCACTCTCTTAACTTCTCTCTTTTTCTCCATATACTCTTCCCTCCTTGCATCACTTCTACTTTGTAAAAACTTCTCATATGCTAACTTTTTCTCCCTTACTACTCTCTTTACATCATCATTCCACCAATCGCTCCTCTTCCCTCCTGCACCCACTTTCCTGTAACCACAAACTTCTGCTGAACACTCTAACACTACATTTTTAAACCTACCCCATACCTCTTCGACCCCATTGCCTATGCTCTCATTAGCCCATCTATCCTCCAATAGCTGTTTATATCTTACCCTAACTGCCTCCTCTTTTAGTTTATAAACCTTTACCTCTCTCTTCCCTGATGCTTCTATTCTCCTTGTATCCCATCTACCTTTTACTCTCAGTGTAGCTACAACTAGAAAGTGATCTGATATATCTGTGGCCCCTCTATAAACATGTACATCCTGAAGTCTACTCAACAGTCTTTTATCTACCAATACATAATCCAACAAACTACTGTCATTTCGCCCTACATCATATCGTGTATACTTATTTATCCTCTTTTTCTTAAAATATGTATTACCTATAACTAAACCCCTTTCTATACAAAGTTCAATCAAAGGGCTCCCATTATCATTTACACCTGGCACCCCAAACTTACCTACCACACCCTCTCTAAAGGTTTCTCCTACTTTAGCATTCAAGTCCCCTACCACAATTACTCTCTCACTTGGTTCAAAGGCTCCTATACATTCACTTAACATCTCCCAAAATCTCTCTCTCTCCTCTGCATTCCTCTCTTCTCCAGGTGCATACACGCTTATTATGACCCACTTCTCGCATCCAACCTTTACTTTAATCCACATAATTCTTGAATTTACACATTCATATTCTCTTTTCTCCTTCCATAACTGATCATTTAACATTACTGCTACCCCTTCCTTTGCTCTAACTCTCTCAGATACTCCAGATTTAATCCCATTTATTTCCCCCCACTGAAACTCTCCTACCCCCTTCAGCTTTGTTTCGCTTAGGGCCAGGACATCCAACTTCTTTTCATTCATAACATCAGCAATCATCTGTTTCTTGTCATCCGCACTACATCCACGCACATTTAAGCAACCCAGTTTTATAAAGTTTTTCTTCTTCTCTTTTTTAGTAATTGTATACAGGAGAAGGGGTTACTAGCCCATTGCTCCCGGCATTTTAGTCGCCTCATACGACACGCATGGCTTACGGAGGAAAGATTCTTTTCCACTTCCCCATGGACAATAGAAGAAATAAAAAGAACAAGAGCTATTTAGAAAAAGGAGAAAAACCTAGATGTATGTGACTTTTATTACGTGCATATATGTTTTTATACAGTACGTAAGATTACTGTGGAATGTGCCAATGACATTTTCCCACAAGCTGCTTGAGGAAACTAGTAGTATGTAAGAATAAGGGCTGAGACACTTATGCAGCATATGGGAATCTTTATTCAGGAAACGTTTCGCCACACAGTGGCTTCATCAGTCCAATACAAAGAGGAAGGCGTAAGGAGAGGAGGAGTATGAGGTAATCAGTCCCTCAGCCTGGAGTCGATGTGTTCAGTCCATCAATCTTGTAGAATGTACAGCATAGGGCCGTAGACGTGGCTTATATACTGTAGTGAGGTGACTTGAAGCAGACGGAGGCGGGATCATAGTGGTACCATCCACTAGTCGAAGTAGGTCTTTGTCCAAAGGTTGAACAAGCGTTGAAGAATTCTTTGTAAGAAGATCCCATGATGCTGCAGTGTCTGACAGTTGTGATGAATGGTTTGGAAAACCGACAAGTTGAAGATTGAGACACTTATGCAGCATATGGGAATCTTTATTCAGGAAACGTTTCGCCACACAGTGGCTTCATCAGTCCAATACAAAGAGGAAGGCGTAAGGAGAGGAGGAGTATGAGGTAATCAGTCCCTCAGCCTGGAGTCGATGTGTTCAGTCCATCAATCTTGTAGAATGTACAGCATAGGGCCGTAGACGTGGCTTATATACTGTAGTGAGGTGACTTGAAGCAGACGGAGGCGGGATCATAGTGGTACCATCCACTAGTCGAAGTAGGTCTTTGTCCAAAGGTTGAACAAGCGTTGAAGAATTCTTTGTAAGAAGATCCCATGATGCTGCAGTGTCTGACAGTTGTGATGAATGGTTTGGAAAACCGACAAGTTGAAGATTGAGACACTTATGCAGCATATGGGAATCTTTATTCAGGAAACGTTTCGCCACACAGTGGCTTCATCAGTCCAATACAAAGAGGAAGGCGTAAGGAGAGGATTCCCATATGCTGCATAAGTGTCTCAATCTTCAACTTGTCGGTTTTCCAAACCATTCATCACAACTGTCAGACACTGCAGCATCATGGGATCTTCTTACAAAGAATTCTTCAACGCTTGTTTAACCTTTGGACAAAGACCTACTTCGACTAGTGGATGGTACCACTATGATCCCGCCTCCGTCTGCTTCAAGTCACCTCACTACAGTATATAAGCCACGTCTACGGCCCTATGCTGTACATTCTACAAGATTGATGGACTGAACACATCGACTCCAGGCTGAGGGACTGATTACCTCATACTCCTCCTCTCCTTACGCCTTCCTCTTTGTATTGGACTGATGAAGCCACTGTGTGGCGAAACGTTTCCTGAATAAAGATTCCCATATGCTGCATAAGTGTCTCAATCTTCAACTTGTCGGTTTTCCAAACCATTCATCACAACTGTCAGACACTGCAGCATCATGGGATCTTCTTACAAAGAATTCTTCAACGCTTGTTCAACCTTTGGACAAAGACCTACTTCGACTAGTGGATGGTACCACTATGATCCCGCCTCCGTCTGCTTCAAGTCGCCTCACTACAGTATATAAGCCACGTCTACGGCCCTATGCTGTACATTCTACAAGATTGATGGACTGAACACATCGACTCCAGGCTGAGGGACTGATTACCTCATACTCCTCCTCTCCTTACGCCTTCCTCTTTGTATTGGACTGATGAAGCCACTGTGTGGCGAAACGTTTCCTGAATAAAGATTCCCATATGCTGCATAAGTGTCTCAATCTTCAACTTGTCGGTTTTCCAAACCATTCATCACAACTGTCAGACACTGCAGCATCATGGGATCTTCTTACAAAGAATTCTTCAACGCTTGTTCAACCTTTGGACAAAGACCTACTTCGACTAGTGGATGGTACCACTATGATCCCGCCTCCGTCTGCTTCAAGTCACCTCACTACAGTATATAAGCCACGTCTACGGCCCTATGCTGTACATTCTACAAGATTGATGGACTGAACACATCGACTCCAGGCTGAGGGACTGATTACCTCATACTCCTCCTCTCCTTACGCCTTCCTCTTTGTATTGGACTGATGAAGCCACTGTGTGGCGAAACGTTTCCTGAATAAAGATTCCCATATGCTGCATAAGTGTCTCAATCTTCAACTTGTCGGTTTTCCAAACCATTCATCACAAGAATAAGGGCACAGTACATAGATCATACGTTAAGTGTGCCATAGTGCTACACATAAAAAAAAAGTTGCACAAATGCTGTAAATAGACTGAACATGAGTAATAAAATGGCACTGGTCAGCTGATGTGCATATTACTGCTGAAAATAATAAACATGAATATAAATGAAAAGTGCCAAGTTAGTGAAGCACTTTAAAGCAAGTGCCGTATTAATGAGGTATACCTGTACTGTATTACCTAACCTGCCTCCTCTAGGAACTCCAATAATCTCAATGTACCTGGTTAAATATTTTGATCTCTTCCTTCCTCTCCTGGTACATGGACTTCTGAATCAGCAGAGGCAAAATATCATCGTTCACCACATTTCTGGCATGAGGTGGGGTTAACAGTCGTGGCACATTAGGAGCAACCATGTTAATAAGACGTACATCCAGGGGATCTTTCTTCAGATAACTAGCCACATTTTCAATAACATTTTCAATTGTTGCAATGGCTTCCACAGTGCCTATGGACAATAAAATAAAATCTTGCAATATAAAGACAAATATAAATAAATGCTTTTATATAAGAGCTGGGTGAGATATATGCCCTTAAGCTTTTTTTACACTTTTTTCTCTCAACAAACCAGCCATATCCCACCGAGGCAAGGTGGCCCAACAAGAAAAACAAAAGTTTCTCTATTTTAACTTTAGTAATGTATACAGGAGAAGGGGTTACTAGCCCCTTGTTCCTGGCATTTTAGTCACCTCTTACAACATGAATGGCTTGCGGAGGAAGAATTGTTCCACTTCTCCATGGAGATAAAAGGAAATAAACAAGAACAAGAACTAGTAAGAAAATAGAAGAAAACCCAGAGGAGTGTATATATACGCTTGTACATGCATGTTTAGTGTGACTTAAGTGTAAGTAGAAGTAGCAAGATGTACCTGAAATCTTGCATGTTTACAAGAAAAAAAAAGACATCAGCAATCCTACCATCATGTAAAACAATCACAGGCTTCTGTTTTACACTCACTTGGCAGGACGGTAATACCTCCCTGGGTGGCTGCTGTCTACCAACCTACTACACTTACATCATTAGTATTATTACTTTAACTCAACAGGTGTCTCCCAACAAGGCAAAGTGACCCAAAGAAGGAAGCATTCACCATCATTCATTCACTCACTAGCTTGCCAGAAGTGTGCTGACATCACAATTCAGATTACCATCCAACTGCAACATCCTCACCCCTCCTTCAAGTGCACTGGCATTACCCTTCCCACCTCCAGGACTCGAATCTGGCTAACAGGTTTTCCCAAATCTTTCATAAATGCTACCTTGCTCACACTCCAACAGTATATCCATTAAAAAAAAAAAAAAACACTTGTCTCATTCACTCCTGTCTCACATGCTCAGACAAGACTGCAGGATACTGAATCCCCTAAAATTCAAAGCCTCCTTTATTCCTCTCCCTCTAACTGTTCCTAGAACACCCACTATCTCTTCTACCTTCCTCCCCAGATTTATATACCCTCTTCATCATACTATCCCTATTCATCTCCATACATCCAAACCACCTCAACCCTTTCTTGGCTCTCTTAATTATATCCTTTGCAACACCACATTGCTTTTTAACTTCCACACTTCAAATTTTCTGTGTGATATTTACATCCCACGTTGCTCTCAAACATGACATCACTGTCTCTGACCTCACTGAAGCATGCAAAACCCATGCTTTTCACCCATATAAAAGTGTTGGTACCACTATACTCTTGTAAATTTCGTTCTTTGTCTCCACATCCCTTATTCTAGCTAACCAGTTTTCCATGAATTCTTTTATACACATTACCTTGCTCATGCTACATCAGCATGCCAAAACATAAAAACCACTTGTCTGCTAAATCTGATATAAGTAACACACTCACAGAAACCTAGATGCTCCAACCTTAACACTCCAAACCTCCTTTACCCTTTTCCCCTCTCTGACCAACCTTGCATGTGACAACCCCTACACCTCTTTTCCAACCAATATTATACCAGCTTTATCCTCTCATTTTTCTCCATCTTTAAATGCAGTAACCACCTCTACTACCGCTCTGCTGCACTCTGAGTGTCTTCTGATTTCTGTTTTCATTTCTCTGCATAATATTCACACACTACTCTCAAGCATTACATTCTCCACTGCCTTTAATCTCCTCTCTGCAACTTTTAAAATACATGCCTCACACTCATACTTTGATTTATTTCCCCTTTTTGCCTCAATAAATAAGCTTCTTTCTTTTCCGTGTTTATTTTATGGTTCAACCTGTCTTTCATAGAACATCTGCTGACATGTCCATTCCCAAATATCTAAATACCATACATTTACTTCTTCCATACTCTCTCCCTTTAATCTGATATTCAAGCTTTCACTGCTAAGACATTGTTACTCTCAGCACTTTGCTCATTGTTATGTTCACTTTTACACATGCTCCAATCTTTGCAATTTTCTTCAGAACCTCCCAAAAGAATTGTGTCATCAACAAAGAGTAACCGTGACAACTTCCACTTTGTATCAATTTCATCATCTTGTAATCCCACACCTTTTCCCAACACCCTAGCATTCACTTTTACAACCACATTTCTAAACATGTTAAACAATCATGGTGATGCCATACATTCCTGTGTATGGCCTACATATTATCATCATCATAATTAAATGGAAAACAATACCAGAACTAAGTGGTGTATATAATGTAAAATACATAATTTTTAAATATTATGAATCAGCTTACTGACATTCCTTATTGCCATTCATTTACTATCATGAATAAATAAAATATATTTACTTTAGGGTAAATATCAATGACTTACCTGGTGTTCTGCACCAAGTGTTTGCAGCTGTGTTGGTCTTCACCATAATGGGCCGAAAGAGAACATTGGGAATGTAATATGTATTCTGCAGACGAACACCTAGACCACTGACAGATGCTTCATTGGCTACATGGCCAACATCAGTTATCATGTCCACTTTTAATGCCTCAAATTTTCCATCATCATCAAATCCAACCTAGCATGAGTAGTAATAATTACTGAATTATTTTAATGTACAGCATTATGAAGTACTGTAGAAACAATTATATTAATGTATCATGTTTATGTTCTTATTTGTTAGTGGTTGCAGAAGTCAGGTTGTAACTCCTCAAATGTTATTTTTTATAGTTTAGAATGCATCAACATTGGCAGCATAAAGGACAAAAGTAATAGAACAAGTGCCATTTGTGTACAATCTGTCATTAGTTGACAAGTAATCCATGAAACCAATGTACAATATAAACAAACATCCTACTTGCCTCATACTTTGACATATATGGCTCGCGCCAACCAACTAAACTCATGTGGGTCTGAAGGTCAAGAACAATACGAACAGGTCTCTTCAGTTTCTCTGCAGCTACAGCAGCTGCTGAAACAACTATATTCTGTCTGCTGATCTTCCCTCCAAAGCCACCACCAATGCGACGCACTGCCAAATTAATGCTGTAAGTGAGGGTTTTCTCATTAGACTAATTTCAATAACGAATGGCATTCAAATAAAAAGTACACATGAATGATTATAAGGAATAAAAGGCACATCTCCATGGGAAAGTGGAGAAGAATCCTTTGTCCATAAACTATGCATTTCATAAGAGGCAACTAAAATGCCGGGAACGAGGGGCTAGTAACCCCTTCTGTACAAATTACTAAATGTAAGAAGAAAAACTTTTGTTTCTTTTTTTACAGGTCATCCTGTTTCAGTGGCAGATGGTTGATGTTTAAAAAAAAAAAAAAAAAAAAAAAAAAAAAAAAAAGGCAATACTGTAACTGGAACAACACACAAATAGCCCACACATGGAAGACTGAAACTCATGACAATGTTATGGTCCGACTTGGACCATTAACTAGGCACAAACAGAAGTGTGAAGGGAAGGGAGCCAGAAAATATATAAAAGGAGAGGACAGGAGAGGTAGAATAGAAGGAAATATTATAGCAGTTGTTAACTGTGGTAGTAGTTAGCAGTAATTGGCAGTAGTACTTGATCTCTAACATAAATGAAAAGAAAGAGAATTGTTAGTGTTAGTAAGCCTAACACCTCTTTTGTACTCTTTAAGTGTGTCAGAAAAAGAATGGCCAGTTTCTTTAAAGTATTGGAGAAGACAGGAGGAGCAAGAAATTGAGTAGACTCTGTAAGCACCAGTGGCAGGAGGAGAGGTACAAATTAGATTACAGTGTCTCCTCACTTAGTGACGGAGTTCCGTTCCTGATACCACAACATTAACCCCTTGACTGTCGCAACCCCCAATCCTGAGGTGTCTCCTGGTGTTGCAAAATTTAAAAAAAAAAAAAAATATTTTTTCTTATGAAATGATAGAGAATCTTTTCCCAATTGTAATAACACCAAAAAAATGAAATTTGATGGAAAACTGACGGAATTATGCTCTCGTGAAGTTAGCGACCTCGGCGCTGTTTACAAATCGGCGATTTCGCCCACTTGGAGCCCTATTTTCGGCTAATTCCGTTGATCCAGTCGCCCAAACTCATAGCTATTTCTTTAGAACTCCATTTTTCTATCGATTGAGTACAAGATACAGTCCATTTACCAATTTCAACTACCTAATAATGTGGTCAGAAATTTGCAATTTGGCCAATTTCACGAAAACTAAAAAATATGACAATTTCAAAATAAGATCCAGAATGAACAATGCAGACATTCCTGGCTCTAAAATAACATTTTCTTTGTTCATCAGTCATGTCTCCAGGCCCCTCTGATATTACTCTTGCTTTCTATTTTGAATTTTTATTCAAACAAAAAATAGAAGACTTACTATTATGCAGACTACTGCAATACTGTAATAATTGTATAAATAACATCAACCCATTCATGACTGCATATTAGAATGGCTAGTTGGACATTTATTGGACAATGGCATCATTTGTTTACTTTTGAACATTGGCAAAAATCAAACATTTCCCCTACTTTGAGCTCCATTTCCAGGTTCTTTTTATAATAAAATCAATCAAAATCACCTCTATTTCTATAATATGTTTTCCATTCTATCAAATGAGACCAAGAAAACGAGAATACAATCATAAATACTATACGAAAATAGACCACAAAGTCGGCATTTTAATTAAAAAAAACGGTCGGAGTTTTTTTTTCTCATTATGCACTGCGTGCTCAAGGATTTTTTTTATATGGTGCACACTGACCACACAGACCCATTCTCTCACATGTGGGCCTACCAGCTTTCTTCTGCTTGATTTGAAGCCGCTAGAATTTATGAGTATATATAAGTCAAACACGGTACCTCGTCAGACGTATATATACGATTGCGACAGTCAAAGGGTTAAACGAATTCATTGCTAAGTGAGGAGCATACTATAAGGGTAGTGAGTTTGTGTTAATCATCTTTGATATTGTTTTAATGTCACCTTTGCACTATTTATAACATTTCTGGTATATTTTTAAATGTTTTATCAGTAGTGTACTGTATACTGAAATAAACAGAATAGAGGAAATCAGCTCTAATATACATTATTTAAGTAAGAATACTTGTCAGAGAGTCCGTCGTAACTCCGAGGCATTGGTAAACGAGTACGTCACTAAGTGAGGAGAGGCTGTACTACAAAGAGTATTAGTTTTATGAAAAAAAGTTTGATATCTAAAGAACAGAGGGTGCTATAAGATTTGAGAGACTGGAAATATGTACAGGGAAGGCAAAGGAAAGGAGATTTTACAGGAGAGGAGAGTTTGGGAGAGAAGGAAGTCCATATGGCATGTGATTAGGCAGAGTTTATAAGAAGCACTATATATTCTAATGAGTATCTCTCTCTCTCTCTCTCTCTCTCTCTCTCTCTCTGTCTGTCTGTCTTGATCTATGCATGTACAAGTGGAGAGTTATGTCTTGGTATGTATGAGCACTTAAGAGTTTAATTCCTATAGGCTCATGTTTGGGATTAAAGTATCCTTGACTAGAGGTGAATACGTTATTTGAAGCCTTATTGATCCTTTATGTAGTCAGTAGGCTGTAAATCCAAGTCACCAACCTATTCATAATAAACATGAGGTTAGCACCTGTGGGCTGGTACATTCAAGACCTGAGCCACTGCTGACTGAGTCTCTGTGGGCCACTGGGAAGTACTTAACACATCATATCCATCTTCTGTAGGTGTCACACGTCCAGCAAGAGCTTCCATGGTGAAGTGAAACTGTGATCCTTGTTGTTGCTCACCAGTCACCTTGTGTTTTGCAGCATTTAGTGCATCTGATGACACAAAATACTGCATGAGCATTGTGTGTGTGTGTGTGTGTGTGTGTGTACTCACCTAATTCACCTAATTGTGATTGCAGGGGTCGAGACTCAGCTCCTGGCCCCGCTTCTTCACTGATTGCTACTAGGTCCTCTCTCTCTCTCTGCTTCCTGAGCTTTATCATACCTCTTCTTAAAACTATGTATGGTTCCTGCCTCCACTACTTCACTTGCTAGGCTATTTCACTTCCTGACAACTCTATGACTGAAGAAATACTTCCTAACGTCTCTGTGACTCGTCTGAGTCTTCAGCTTCCAGTTGTGACCCCTTGTTCCTGTGTCCCCTCTCTGGAACATCCTATCTCTGTCCACCTTATCTATTCCCTGCAGTATCTTGTATGTCGTTATCATGTCTCCCCTGACCCTTCTGTCCTCCAGTGTCGTCAGTCCGATTTCCCTCAACCTTTCCTCGTACGACATTCCCCTGAGCTCTGGGACTAGCCTTGCTGCAAAACTTTGTACTTTCTCTAACTTCTTGACATGCTTGACCAAGTGTTTACCTGGAGTTTACCTGGAGAGAATTCCGGGGGTCAACGCCCCTGCGGCCCGGTCTGTGACCAGGCCTCCTGGTGGGGTTCCAGACTGGTGCTCCATACTCCAGTATGGGCCTAACATACACAGTGTACAGTGTCTTGAACGATTCCTTATTTAGGTATCGGAACGCTATTCTCAGGTTTGCCAGGCACCCGTATGCTGCAGCAGTTATTTGGTTGATGTGTGCCTCCGGTGACGTGCTCGGTGTTATGGTCACCCCGAGGTGTGTGTGTGTGTGTGTGTGTGTGTGTGTGTGTGTGTGTGTGTGTGTGTGTGTGTGTGTGTGTGTGTGTGTGTGTGTGTGTGTGTGTGTGTGTGTGTGGTGTGTGTGTGTGTGTGGTGTGTGTGGTGTGTGGTGTGTGTGTGGTGTGTGTGTGGTGTGTGTGTGTGTGTGTGTGTGTGTGTGTGTGTGTGTGTGTGTGTGTGTGTGTGTGTGTGGTGCATGTGTGTGGTGTGTGTGTGTGGTGTGTGTGTGTGGTGTGTGTGTGTGGTGTGTGTGTGTGTGGTGTGTGGTGTGTGTGTGTGGTGTGTGTGTGTGGTGTGTGTGTGTGGTGTGTGTGTGTGGTGTGTGTGTGTGGTGTGTGTGTGTGGTGTGTGTGTGTGGTGTGTGTGTGTGGTGTGTGTGTGTGTGTGTGTGTGTGTGTGTGTGTGTGTGTGTGTGTGTGTGTGTGTGTGTGTGGTGTGTGTGTGTGGTGTGTGTGTGTGGTGTGTGTGTGTGGTGTGTGTGTGTGTGTGTGTGTGTGTGTGTGTGTGTGTGTGTGTGTGTGTGTGTGTGTGTGTGTGTGTGTGTGTGTGTGTGGTGTGTGTGTGTGTGTGTGGTGTGTGTGTGTGTGTGGTGTGTGTGTGTGTGTGTGTGTGTGTGTGTGTGTGTGTGTGTGTGTGTGTGTGTGTGTGTGTGTGTGTGTGTGTGTGTACTCACCTAGTTGTACTCACCTAGTTGAGGTTGCGGGGGTCGAGTCCGAGCTCCTGGCCCCGCCTCTTCACTGATTGCTACTAGGTCACTCTCCCTGAGCCGTGAGCTTTATCATACCTCTGCTTAAAGCTATGTATGGATCCTGCCTCCACTACATCGCTTCCCAAACTATTCCACTTACTGACTACTCTGTGGCTGAAGAAATACTTCCTAACATCCCTGTGATTCATCTGTGTCTTCAGCTTCCAACTGTGTCCCCTTGTTACTGTGTCCAATCTCTGGAACATCCTGTCTTTGTCCACCTTGTCAATTCCTCTCAGTATTTTGTATGTCGTTATCATGTCCCCCCTATCTCTCCTGTCCTGTGTGTGTGTGTGTGTGTGTGTGTGTGTGTGTGTGTGTGTGTGTGTGTGTGTGTGTGTGTGTGTGTGTGTGTGTGTGTGTGTGTGTGTGTGTTTCTGTGTGTGTGTGTGTGGTGTGTGTGTGTGGTGTGTGTGTGTGGTGTGTGTGTGTGTGTGTGTGTGTGTGTGTGTGTGTGTGTGTGTGTGTGTGTGTGGTGTGTGTGTGTGTGTGTGTGTGTGTGTGTGTGTGTGTGTGTGTGTGTGTGTGTGTGTTGTGTGTGTGTGGTGTGTGTGTGGTGTGTGTGTGGTGTGTGTGTGTGTGTGTGTGTGTGTGTGTGTACTCACCTATTTGTGGTTGCAGGGGTCGAGTCCTAGCTCCTGGCCCCGCCTCTTCACCGGTTGCTACTAGACCCTCTCTCTCCCCGCTCCATGAGCTTTATCAAACCTCGTCTTAAAACTGTGTATGGTTCCTGCCTCCACTACGTCATTTTCTAGGCTATTCCACTGCCTTACAACTCTATGACTGAAGAAATACTTCCTACTATCTCTCTGACTCATTTGTGTCTTCAACTTCCAATTGTGGCCTCTTGTTTCTGTGTCCCCTCCCTGGAACATCCTGTCCTTGTCCACCTTGTCTATTCCACGCAGTATTTTATATGTCGTTATCATGTCTCCCCTGACCCTCCTGTCCTCCAGTGTCGTCAGGCCGATTTCCCTTAATCTTTCTTCATAGGACATTCCCCTTAGCTCTGGAACTAACCTTGTTGCAAACCTTTGTACTTTCTCTAGTTTCTTGACGTGCTTTATCAAGTGCGGGTTCCAAACAGGTGCTGCATACTCCAGTATGGGCCTGACATACACGGTGTACAGTGTCTTGAATGATTCCTTACTAAGGTGTCGGAATGCTGTTCTCAGGTTTGCCAGGCGCCCATATGCTGCAGCAGTTATCTGATTGATGTGTGCTTCCGGAGACATGCTCGGTGTTATACTCACCCCAAGATCTTTCTCCTTGAGTGAGGTTTGCAGTCTTTGGCCACCTAGCCTATACTCTGTCTGTGGTCTTCTGTGCCCTTCCCCTATCTTCATGACTTTGCATTTGGCAGGATTAAATTCGAGAAGCCATTTGCTGGACCAGGTGTGTGTGTGTGTGTGTGTGTGTGTGTGTACATACTCACCTAATTGTGGTTACAGGGGTCAAGACTCAGCTCCTTGAGTGTGTGTGTGTGTGTGTGTGTGTGTGTACTCACCTAATTGTGGTTGCAGGGGTCGAGACTCAGCTCCTGGCCCCGCCTCTTCACTGACCGCTAGTAAGTCCTCCCTCTCCCTGCTCCATGAGCTTTATCATACCTCATCTTAAAATTATGTATAGTTCCTGCCTCCACTACATCGCTTGCCAGACTATTCCACTTCCTAACTACTCTATGACTGAAGAAATACTTCCTAACATCCCTTTGACTCATCCGAGTCTTCAGCTTCCAATTGTGACCCCTTGTTTCTGTGTCCCATCTCTGGAACCTCCTGTACTCACCTGTGTGTGTGTGTGTGTGTGTGTATGGGGCTTGTATATAGTGTATGGTATGTGTGAGAGTGTTAGTGTGTTTTTTATGTCTGTATTGTGTGTGTGTGTGTGTGTGTGTGTGTGTGTGTGTGTGTGTGTGTGTGTGTGTGTGTGTGTGTGTGTGTGTGTGTGTGTGTGTGTGTGTGTGTGTGTGCGCGCGTGTGCGCGAGCACGCATGGGCACGTATGTGTGTGTGTTTTATCTATTTGCTGAAACATGACTAAAAATTACACAAGTAATTACCTATTTGTAATTAAAAATTTGAAATTACAGAAGTAGAGTTATCTTTGTGGAGTCCTATCTTCAGGATTTAATGTATCTTACATAATTTTTAAAAACTTTCCTCTTCAAATGTCCCATTCCATTATTCTACCGCTCTATGAAGACCTTTCTAATTCTAGTATAATTGTGCACTTCCACAGTTTACAGTTGTGGCTTCTTGTTCTCCCTGCTGTTGATGTTAACTTTTTCCCTTCTTTTCATATCCTTTTATACTATATTCAGTTATCATATTTCCTCTTCACCTTCTGTCTGCCAATATCTAATGTCTTAATCTTCTTATTTAACTCCTGGATCCATTTTATAGCTCATATTTACATTTTATCCCTCTTTACAAATTAATATTTCATGAGGAACTTCATAATGTGGAGTCAGCAGTCCACAACCCCTTGCCATATCATACCTTTCTTCCCTTCATAATAAAATCATGGTAGCTGCCTTGAAGCTGGTGAACAGTTCTTGGTTCCAAGGAAATGAAGTTACCCTCCCCTTTCTTGGAACAAACTTGCCACTCCCCAGGCACTGTATAACCCCTACAAGTTTAATCCTTACCTAATACTACTATCACTACTATTATATTACTACTAATATAACTACACTAAAAGATTATTACTGTAATAACAATATTCCACACACATAATGGGTCCAAGGAATGGGCTCAAGCATTTTCAAGAGCTAAGCAAGTTACAACAGTAATGAAATATGATGCAGTATTTACAATTAACCACCCAGGGAGGTACTACCGTCCTGCCAAGTGAATGTAAAACAAAAGCCTGTAACTGTTTTACATGATGGTAGGATTGCTGGTGTTTTTTGTCTGTCTCATAAGCATGCAAGATTTCAGGTATGTCTTGCTACTTCTACTTGCACTTAGGTCACACTACACATACATGTACAAGCATATATATACACACCCCTCTGGGTATTCTTCTATTTTCTTTCTAGTTCTTATTCTTGTTTATTTCCTCTTATCTCCAGGGGGAAGTGGAATAGAATTCTTCCTCCGTAAGCCATGTGTGTTGTAAGAGGCGACTAAAATGCCGGGAGCAAGGGGCTAGTAACCCCTTCTCCCGTATAAATTACTAAATTTAAAAGAGAAACTTTCATTTTTCTTTTTGGGCCACCCCGCCTTGGTGGGATACGGCTGGTGTGTTGAAAGAAAGAAAGATTTACAATTAAGTGAATTATTAACAAGAGTGAGTTGTTTACCTATTAATGACAAATATTACAAGAGAGCTTATATGTGCTTGTGAGTTATCTACACTAACAGATTTAGCAAGTTATGGTTGTACTGAAGCAAGTTAATTTTAAAGTGGTAGCTATGATTACAAATGAACACTTCACTATACAAACCTTCTGGATTCCCAAAAATATAGGGTTCACTCATCACTATTTTACTTCTTCCTTGCTGAAGAGCTTCTTTAATTGTGAGGATGGGCTTCTTGATGTCCTCATACTCCACTATCACCTGCTTTGCTGCACGAAGTGCTGTCGCTCTCTGATCAGCAACAATAAGACCAAGAGCCTGGCCAGCATATTTCACCTGTTCTTCTACAAATACCTTTAAAAGCAAATTTGAGGGGGCATTCAGTTTCTAGCTTGGGGTATCTAAATGATATACTGTATCTAATAAAAAATTGTCTACTAAATCCACTGACTGGAATAATGACCTTGACTTTTCTTCTTATGTAATTTTTGGCCCTCTCATATATCAAGCAATTCACCTTCAGTGACTGGTGTGATACAGAACCCAAACATTTTATCATATATATATAGTGGATTCCTTGGTGGTAGGTTGGTAAACAGCAACCTCCCAGGGAGGTACTACCATCCTGCCAAGTGAGTGTAAAACGAAAGCCTGCATTTGTTTTACGTGACTGTAGGACTGCTGGTGTCTTTTTTCTGTATCATAAACATGCAAGATTTCAGGTACATCTTGCTACTTCTTCTTACATTTAGGTCACACTACACATGCATGTACAAGCATATATATGTATATATATATATATATATATATATATATATATATATGTATATATATATATATATATATATATATTCTAGGTAGTAGGTTGGTAGACAGCAACCGCCCAGGGAGGTACTACCGTCCTGCCAAGTGAGTGTAAAACGAAAGCCTGTAATTGTTTTACATGATGGTAGGATTGCTGGTGTCCTTTTTTCTGTCTCATGAACATGCAAGATTTCAGGTACGTCTTGCTACTTCTACTTACACTTAGGTCACACTACACATACATGTACAAGCACATATATACACACCCCTCTGGGTTTTCTTCTATTTTCTTTCTAGTTCTTATTCTTGTTTATTTCCTCTTATCTCCATGGGGAAGTGGAACAGAATTCTTCCTCCGTAAGCCATGCGTGTTGTAAGAGGCGACTAAAATGCCGGGAGCAAGGGGCTAGTAACCTCTTCTCCTGTATATATTACTAAATGTAAAAGGAGAAACTTTCGTTTTTCCTTTTGGGCCACCCCGCCTCGGTGGGATACGGCCGGTGTGTTGAAAGAAAGAAGAAAGATATATATATATATATGTATATATATATATATATATATATATATTCTAGGTAGTAGGTTGGTAGACAGCAACCGCCCAGGGAGGTACTACCGTCCTGCCAAGTGAGTGTAAAACGAAAGCCTGTAATTGTTTTACATGATGGTAGGATTGCTGGTGTCCTTTTTTCTGTCTCATGAACATGCAAGATTTCAGGTACGTCTTGCTACTTCTACTTACACTTAGGTCACACTACACATACATGTACAAGCACATATATACACACCCCTCTGGGTTTTCTTCTATTTTCTTTCTAGTTCTTATTCTTGTTTATTTCCTCTTATCTCCATGGGGAAGTGGAACAGAATTCTTCCTCCGTAAGCCATGCGTGTTGTAAGAGGCAACTAAAATGCCGGGAGCAAGGGGCTAGTAACCTCTTCTCCTGTATATATTACTAAATGTAAAAGGAGAAACTTTCGTTTTTCCTTTTGGGCCACCCCGCCTCGGTGGGATACGGCCGGTGTGTTGAAAGAAAGAAAGAAATATATATATATATATATATATGTATATATATATATATATATATATATTCTAGGTAGTAGGTTGGTAGACAGCAACCGCCCAGGGAGGTACTACCGTCCTGCCAAGTGAGTGTAAAACGAAAGCCTGTAATTGTTTTACATGATGGTAGGATTGCTGGTGTCCTTTTTTTCTGTCTCATAAACATGCAAGATTTCAGGTACGTCTTGCTACTTCTACTTACACTTAGGTCACACTACACATGCATGTACAAGCATATATATGTATATATACACATCCCTCTGGGTTTTCTTCTATTTTCTTTCTAGTTCTTGTTGTTGTTTATTTCCTCTTATCTCCATGGGGAAGTGGAACAGAATTCTTCCTCCGTAAGCCATGCGTGTTGTAAGAGGCGACTAAAATGCCAGGAGCAAGGGGCTAGTAACCCCTTCTCCCGTATAAATTACTAAATTTAAAAAGAGAAACTTTCGTTTTTCTTTTTGGGCCACCCTGCCTTGGTGGGATACGGCCGGTTTGTTGAAAAAAAAAAAAAAAAAAAAAATATATATATATATAATATATATATATATATATATATATATATATATATATATAATATATATATATATATAAAATATATATATATATATTATATATATATATATACATATATACACATATATATATAAATATATATATATATATATATATATATATATATATATACACCCTTCTGGGTTTTTCTTCTTATTTTTCTTACTAATTCTTGTTCTTGTTCTTGTTTATTTCTGCTTATCTCCATGGGGAAGTGGAACAGAATTCTTCCTCCGTAAGCCATGCGTGTTGTAAGAGGCGACTAAAATGCCGGGAGCAAGGGGCTAGTAACCTCTTCTCCTGTATATATTACTAAATTTAAAAGGAGAAACTTCAGTTTTTTCTTTTGGGCCACCCCACCTCAGTGGGATACGGCTGGTACGTTGAAAGAAGAAGATATATATATATATATATATATATATATATATATATATATATATAAATATATATATATATATATATATATATATATATATACACCCTTCTGGGTTTTTCTTCTTATTTTTCTTACTAATTCTTGTTCTTGTTCTTGTTTATTTCTGCTTATCTCCATGGGGAAGTGGAACAGAATTCTTCCTCCATAAGCCATGCGTGTCATAAGAGGTGACTAAAATGCCGGAAGCAAGGGGCTAGTAACCCCTTCTCCTGTATATATTACTAAATTTGAAAGGAGAAACTTTCGTTTTTCCTTTTGGGCCACCCCACCTCGGTGGGATGCGGCTGGTACGTTGAAAGGAAGAAGAAGATATACAGTGGATTCCTAGGTAGTAGGTTGGTAGACAGCAACCTCCCAGGGCGGTACTACCATCCTGCCAAGTGAGTGTAAAACGAAAGCCTGTATTTGTTTTACAAGATCATAGGAATGCTGGTGTCTTTTTTCTGTCTCATAAACATGCAAGATTTCAGGTACATCTTGCTACTTCTTCTTACATTTAGGTCACACTACACATGCATGTACAAGCATATATATACACACCCTTTTGGGGTTTCTTCTTATTTTTCTTACTAATTCTTGTTCTTTTTTATTTCCACTTTATCTCCATGGGGAAGCGAAACAGAATTATTCCTCCGTAAGCCATGCGTGTAGTAAAAGGCCATTTGTAGGGAGAATGGTAAACCTATAGAAGTTATATAGTGCCTGGGGGAAATGGGATGCATTCAGGTTCAATCCCAGGAGATCCCAAGTTTAGATTCCTGAAGGTTACTCTTACTTTTGTCAACATTACATAAGCTAATGACATTATCATTTTCAAATGTGCTCCAAGTAATAGGTACGTATACAGAATAGGTGTGTGTGTGTGTGTGTGTGTGTGATTTCCCATTTCTAGTTACAGGAGCAGAATTATATAATCGTGGTGTCTTCTCATCAGTTTTTAATTTTTTCTACAAACAGTTTACGGATAAATTAGTTAAGAATGTTAAACAGTATGACTTACAGGATCGGGTCTTGCTCCAGCATTAACAATGAAGCTGTTACGTCCAGGTATGTCAGCAGCTGCTACAAAACTCACAACTCCAGGGATTTTCTGTTACAACGAAACTCAAAGTCAAAATAAAATTTATATATTAGTACAGCAAGAAAAATATAATGTTCTATTAACCCTTTCAGGGTCCAAGGCCCAAATCTGGAGTCACGCACCAGTGTCCAAGAATTTTCAAAAAAAAAATTTGCTATTTTTTCTTATGAAATCGTAGAGAATCTTTTTGTGAAGGTAATAAAACAAAAAGTACGAAATTTGGTGGAAAATTGACGAAATTATGCTCTCGCGAATTTTGATGTGTCAGCGATATTTACGAATCGGCGATTTTGCCGACTTTGACTCCCATTTTAGGCCAATTACATTATTCCAATCAACCAAATTCTTAGCTATTTCACTAGTATTACTTCTATTCTATCGATTGAGCACAAGAAATCGCCAAGTCAACTGTTTCAACTACAAAATAAAGTGATCGGAAATTGTTAATTTGGCCAATTTAACACAAAGTTCAAAATATTCCAATTTCAAAATAGGGTCCAGAATAAACAATGTAGGCATTCCTGGCACTAAACTAACATTTCCTCTGTTCATTAGTTATGTTTTGAGACTTTACAAATAAATTCCATTTTGATTTTTTATTCACATAATGAATTTTTATTCACACCAAAAAATAGAAGATTTACTGTTATGCAATACTGTAATAATTGTATAAATATCATCACCATATTTGTGAATGTATATTAGACCAACCAGCTGGCGTGTATTAGACGTGTGAGGTCGTTTGTTCACTCTTGAATATCGGCAAAAATTTAACATTTCCGCTACTTTGAGGTCGGTTTCAAGCCATTTCCAGTGCTAAAACCATTCAAAATCATCTCTATTTCTGTAATATGTCTTCCATTCTATCAAATGAGACCAAGAAATCGCAAATACAACTATAAAAAACATACGAAAAAACACTGCAAAGTTGCTGTTTTAATCGAAAAATCATGATTTCAGTTTTTTTCTCTCATACATAGTGTGCTGCAGAATCTGTTTTATGTGGTGCACACATACCACATAGATGTATTCTCTCATATCTAGGCCCAAATGTACCACTCACAGTTTATCAGAGTGAGCTGAGCTCATGGCGTAGATCTACGGTTTGGACACTCACCATAAAGCCATAGATCTACGGGACGGACCCTGAAAGGGTTAATATATAAAATGCTCTCAGAATATGAATTATAATTGTTTGATGTGATTACTTATTTGATGTGTTTACAATATTGCTTTTTGGCCCTAGCAAAAGACATTTTTGGTCCATTTTGAACATGCTGCAGCTGCAGTATCAGCTACAGAGGAAACAGTTCAGTCCAGGGAAGACCCCAGGGTCTAGAAATGTGGTACTTACTGATGTAAATGACATCTGTTTGAGGCTCACAATACCAGGATGGGTTTTGTGAGCCTCAAATAGATGTTAGGCAAGATGCACAATGAGAAATTGTCATTTTTCAAGCACATGGTGGAATTTTTGCAAGGCAAAAAGCCAGCTGAACCCGAAAGTGGGTAAGCCAGGTAGTTACCATGCTATTACTAGTCCTGTGTACCATGGAGATTAGTCATACTCACAAGAAAAACTCAAGGAGCAGTAAAGATCAGCATAAATTGGAAGGTAATTGGAGAGTTGCAACAGGTCCAGTGAAATGTGGTCATACTAGATACCCTAACTTAATAAATACCTGTGAATACAAGTGATGTTAATCATAAGTAATCAGAGGTGAAGGAGATTATTACTACTAAGCAAGTAAACAGATCTTACTTGGATCCAGAGATGTGACAAATGTTGTGAATGAGGTGTGACATTCCAGGGATGGCCACCCAGGGCCCCACCACAGAAATTTTACTTACCAAGGCCTCAGAAGCATCGATGGATTTTATCTTGGCATTAGCAAATGATGACTGAACAAAGGCACCATGAAGTTCATTGTGTAGAGGAGGCACATCATCTAGATATGCAGCTTCACCTGTAAGTTATCATAGCCATTACAAATTTTGTTACTATGAGACATTTATAGTTACAGCATATATGATAAAAAGAAACACTACATCACAAGTGTAAATTAAAACCACTATAACATAGGCTAAAGAACCAAATTTATTGATAATATTTTGTATACAAATTTTCTCAAATTTACAAAATACACACAAGAGTACATAAGCATGCCATCAAGTAGGTGACCTATGCTCAGTGGTAAAATGATCAGCTCACAACTGAAAGAGCCTGGGCGTGATTTCCAGACAGGGTGACATATACAGACAAGTCTCATTACACCTGATGCCCATGTTCAACTAGCAACAAACATAATCAGGAACTGTTGGACTGTTGTATGTTACATCCTTGGAGAGGAATGGAAGGACCCTAGTGGAATTACACCACACTGGTCAACGCCCCACGGCCCGGTCTGTGACCAGGCCTCATGGTGGATCAGGGCCTGATCAACCAGGCTGTTACTGCTGGCTGCACGCAATCCAACATACAAGCCACAGCCCAGCTGGTCAGGTACCGACCTGGGTTATCCACAGGTGATTACCCAAAGAACTTCTCCTCCTTTAGAAATGAGTATGGTAAAAGGGAATGAAAACAAAGGGTCAGGAACAGGGCGTGTACAATTTTTTTTTTTTTATAATCTGGGATAAATTTACAAACACAAGTGTTGATCATACCTCCCAATGAACCTGAATTACCCTCTCCTTCCTTGGATCAAACCTAATCACTTCCCAATCTCCAGGCATAGTATGGCTCCTAAGGCTTTCCCTCTTCCTCATGATATATGTAAAAACTTTACCTGATATCTGTGTTGTAGACTCTACTTTTGGAACACCTTTACCAACAGGCCATGTGTCTTCATTCATGTCGAAGCCCTGTTGTCCAGATGACAATGGTCTCTCCAAGATAGCAGCAGCACTGCGAATGTCACCACTAACTTTGTCTCCAAGAAAGCCAACAACAGCCTAATTAAATTAAAAAAATAGAGGAAAATACTAAATCCAGTAAAATATATTGCAAATGCTCTATAAGTACAAAATTTATTTACTGTATGGTAACAAACACACACACACATACAAAAACAAACAAACACACACACACACACCTGCCGGGTCACCACATGGGAAAGTGCCAGGCCAGGACCTGGTCTGGCAAACCTACCTGTACCTGAACACAAACACACTATTTACTGTTAAAAAGTATGGGGTATAAGTACATAGGAATTATGAACTGTACAGTACAATACCTTGTAAAACAGACTCTGAGCAAGTGACTTCCTGTACTGTGGTGAGGCATCTTGGGGCTTAGCATCAGGAGTCATCTCATTAGCTAAGATCTTTGCAGCCTCCACAACTGTCACTACCTCTGTTAGATATTTGCCAACCAGGTAAGCTTCTGTCTGCTCTGCATGGATCTGTTAAGTGAAAGACATTACATAATTATGAAATGTTAATAATATACATAAAACATGAGGGTATTGTGTAACTCTTATTTGTTGTGAACATGCTGACTTAAATGAATGAAAATAAGAAAAGTACACATTAAAAAAATTGTTTTTAAAGAGAACATTAAAATAATTTTCCAACATATTTTATTGGAAAATGGGAATACAGATATGATTCATGTGACTTATTTTTTTCACCACCATTTCTGAAGAATTTTCTAGAATCATCTTGTCAGTTGTAACTTTTAGTTTATAGTTATCATCGCTATTACTTCCCTTGTTCAATTGTTTCACAAACAATTATTTTCACTGCTTACCTTGCACCTGATATCTGCATCATCTACCAGCATGTTCATATAGTTCTTAATCCTTCTGAGAAGTCATTTTTATAAATAACATTATTGGGGCAAGAACTGATGTACAGTATATACTGTATGTGCACAAATTATTTATTTAATATGTACAGGACAGTACTGCACTGTAAAATATTAGCACTGTGCAAAGTTTGCATAATGCATATATTCTAGTTACACACATGAATGCAGTCAAAATCACTATCAAAAGACATATGAACTTTCCCATGAACTTACATGTCATTCAGCTAAGTTACAGTACTAGGCATGACACCCATATTTACAGAGAAAATTAAGACAATTTTATTTTCTTCATAGTCATGAGGAAGTACAAAACCCAGAGGGGTCAGACAGTGCATGAGGAATTGGTGGTATTGAGATTGACTCAAGGTGGGGAAAACAGTTCCAGTTCCTTGGATCAACACTCCTTCACCAGCATTAACGTAGCCCTCTAGAAGGAAAAGACTTCATCAGAGAGAAATAAAACATCTTCATTTTCTATACAGTGGTACCTCGGGATACAAACTTAATTCGTTCCAGAAGGCTGTTCGAGTGCCGATATCGAACGAATTTGTTCCAATAAGGAATAATATAAATTAGATTAATCCGTTTCAGACCCCCAAAAATACACTTACAAAAGCACTTACATAAATACACTTACATAACTGTTCGAGTTTTGAGCTGTTCGTATCCCGAGGTACCACTGTACACCATATTTTACAATTTCGAAGACACTATTTTTTTCCCAAAATAAGTCTCGAAAATTTACCCAGTGTCTTGGAGGCCAAAGCACCATTTATCTTTTCTATTACAAAATTTAGCCAATCAGAACTGGGGGGAGGGGGGCATCCTCGACACCAGAGCGTCTTGTTCACCGTAAAATATGGTACACAGTGTAAAACATTACTTAAATAAACAGGATAAAAATAAAGAGATGAAGATATCTAAAACATAACATGTAACAATTCATTAAAATTCTACAAATTTAGATTCAGAAGAGAAACTTGAAAGCAATGATTAGGCTTTTGAGTTGTAGATAAGCGAAACAAACTGCAAAGCAAAATCTTTAAAGTAAATAATTTGAGTAGCATTAAACACTCAAGACATATATGAGTGGGGAACAGGAGTGACCTGCCTAGCATGTAACACGAGTGACCTGCCTAGCATGTAACACGAGTGACCTGCCTAGCATGTAACACGAGTGACCTGCCTAGCATGTAACACGAGTGACCTGCCTAGCATGTAACACGAGTGACCTGCCTAGCATGTAACACGAGTGACCTGCCTAGCATGTAACACGAGTGACCTGCCTAGCATGTAACATGAGTGACCTGCCTAGCATGTAACATGAGTGACCTGCCTAGCATGTAACACGAGTGACCTGCCTAGCATGTAACACGAGTGACCTGCCTAGCATGTAACACGAGTGACCTGCCTAGCATGTAACACGAGTGACCTGCCTAGCATGTAACACGAGTGACCTGCCTAGCATGTAACACGAGTGACCTGCCTAGCATGTAACATGAGTGACCTGCCTAGCATGTAACACGAGTGACCTGCCTAGCATGTAACACGAGTGACCTGCCTAGCATGTAACACGAGTGACCTGCCTAGCATGTAACACGAGTGACCTGCCTAGCATGTAACACGAGTGACCTGCCTAGCATGTAACACGAGTGACCTGCCTAGCATGTAACACGAGTGACCTGCCTAGCATGTAACACAAGTGACCTGCCTAGCATGTAACACGAGTGACCTGCCTAGCATGTAACACGAGTGACCTGCCTAGCATGTAACACGAGTGACCTGCCTAGCATGTAACACGAGTGACCTGCCTAGCATGTAACACGAGTGACCTGCCTAGCATGTAACAGGAGTGACCTGCCTAGCATGTAACACGAGTGACCTGCCTAGCATGGAACAGGAGTGACCTGCCTAGCATGTAACAGGAGTGACTTGCCCAGCATGGAACAGGAGTGACCTGTTTAGCATGGAACAGGAGTGACCTGCCTAGCATGTAACAGGAGTGACCTGCTTAGCATGTAACAGGAGTGACCTGCTTAGCATGTAACAGGAGTGACCTGCTTAGCATGTAACATGAGTGACTTGCCTAGCATGTAACAGGAGTGACCTGCCTAGCATGTAACACGAGTGACCTGCCTAGCATGTAACAGGAGTGACCTGCCTAGCATGTAACACGAGTGACCTGCCTAGCATGTAACACGAGTGACCTGCCTAGCATGTAACACGAGTGACCTGCCTAGCATGTAACAGGAGGCTTACTGCAGTGTTCCTTAGTTATTACATTCTTATGTACTTTCTTCAATAGTAACTGCTACATATCAAATTCAGTTTTCCTCTTTCTTTATCATCTTTTTTAAATGCCAATCCCTAGGTACCTTACCCTCTTCCATACAGTAAATGGGTATTTTGAAGCATCATCATACAGTTCATTCTTTTTAAGCACATATCAGTTTCCAAGAACAGTAATATTCTAATTAATACTGCTACATAAAATTCAAATTTAAAAACATATCTTCAGGTTTCCTTTTCATTAAAAAAAATGAGTATACTGTATATGTAGGGGGGATTTGACTCAGTCTATGGATATCAAGGTTCTAAGTAAAAAGTATTCATTAAGCTTTCACTGATAATCTGATGCTCGCATTTTAACATGAGGTATTTAAAATGAAAACTCTGTGTAATGTTTTGCAAGATGACCCTGAATAGCCAAGAAATCAACTTCATTTCATTGGCCCTTCAGCAGGTGGCTTACCAGAGTAGCCTGCAGGTTTAATGTGATATACATGTGGGTTATGTCATCTATGTTGAGATTTCAGCTTAATTCATTCTGGAATTAGTCTTAACTTACAAAATCAGCATTTATTCCTCCAAACAGCAGGAAAGGCTTCTCTAATATTTTGACATCCACAGGATCCAGTTTCATCTTAAAGCAGGCATTGACATGTGCATGGGCATTGACAGTTCTTGGGGATATCTTGAAGGTCTGAACCTGAAAAAAAAAATTCCTACGTTATGTGTATTAGCTTAATTCTAAATAATTTTTATTAACACATCAGCCATTTCCCACTGAGGCAGGGTGACCTAAAAAAAGAAGAAACACTTTCATCACTCACTCTATCACTGTCTTGCGAGAGATATGCCTACACTACAGTTCAAAAGCTGCAACATATCTCCACTCCACCTTCAGATCACAGGCACTGTACTCCCCACCTCCAGGACTCAAGTCTAAAATGTCAGCAGTCAACCTCAGTACTGTTGATGAAGAGCCTAAATTATTTTCTCTTTACTCATTATTCTCTTGCTTACTTTTTAATTAACACTGTTATGCAGTGCCATCCTTGACTCAATTATGTAGGTGTAAGTAAACATACTTATACTATAGTTCATTTTTTCTTGTATTCTCTTTCACTTTATGGAATCCTAGTTCGGTGCTTTGATTTTATCTACTGGAAAAACTCTGGTGGTTAATTTCCCTATTTTTCATCAGAAACAAATTAACTTCACATTTAAAATTAATGAACATTTGCATTTAAATGACAAAGTGAAATATTGTGTAAAGCAACCCATGACTCATTCAACAGCTGTCTTGCCAGAAATGAGCATTTCAATTCTAATGGCTCCCAACCTTCAGAGTGCTGGCACTGTATGTCACACCTCCAGGATTCCAAATCCAGCTAACTAGTTTCCTTGAATCCTGTCATAAATGTTACCTTGCTCACACCTCAGCAGTACAATTAATTATAAAACCCACTTATCTCTATTCACTCTGATTGAACAGAATCAAAAGAGCCTGCTCAATACTCGAGCTCCTAGTAAACAAAACATTCTTACCCCCTCTTGCAAACCTTTCCAAGGATGACCCCTACTGTTTCTTTCTTCAACCCCCACATTTAAGCATCCTCTTGGCCATCCTATTCTGCTCCATCCCCTCTAAATGTCCAAACTACTTTAAAAAACCCTCCTCAGTTCTCTGAATTATACTGTTTGTAACCACATACCATCTTCACACCTCCATGCTTTGGATTCTCTGTGTAGTCACACCACACATTACCCATATTTAAAGCCATGCTTCACACCTTTACAGGTGTTGCTGCTGCTATACTCAGGTACATTCCAAATTTTGCCTCCATGAATAAAGTTTTTTTGTTTCCACAGCCACAGATGCCTCAGCACACCACCCATCTTCCTCTCAGCTATGGTTTGCTTCTTGCTTCATGCATGCATTCACCAACAAGTCCGCTTCCAAATATTTGAACACATTTACTTACACCGTACTTCCTCCCTCCAATCTGATATCTGGTCTTTCATTGCCTAGATTTTCTTGTTGCTCTCATCACTTTCCTCTTTCCTATGTTCACTTTTAATTTTCTTTTTTTACATGCCTTCCCAGCTTCACTCACTAATCTTTGCAACTTCCTTTCAGAATCTACCAAAGTAATCAGGCCATTGATAAAGAGTAACTGTGGCAACTTGCACCATGTGGGTATATGTATACTCAAACATTTTTTTTTATTTTTTTTATTAACACATTGGCCGATTCCCACCAAGGCAGGGAGGCCCAAAAAAGAAAAACTTTCATCATCATTCACTCCATCACTGTCTTGCCAGAGGGGTGCTTTGCACTACAGTTTATAAAACTGCAACATTAACACCCCTCCTTCAGAGTGCAGACACTGTACTTCCCATATCCAGGACTCAAGTCCGGCCTGCCGGTTTCCCTGATTTTTTTTTTTTCAACAAGTCAGCCGTCTCCCACCGAGGCAAGGTGACCCAAAAAAGAAAGAAAATCCCCAAAAAGAAAATACTTTCATCATCATTCAACACTTTCACCACACTCACACATTATCACTGTTTTTGCAGAGGTGCTCAGAATACAACAGTTTAGAAGCATATACGTATAAAGATACACAACATATCCCTCCAAACTGCCTTCATAAATGTTACTTTGCTCACACTCCAACAGCACATCAAGTATAAAAACCATTTGTCTCCATTCACTCCTGTCAAATACACTCACGCATGCTTGCTGGAAGTCCAAGCCCCTCGCACACAAAACCTCCTTTACCCCCTCCCTCCAACCTTTTCTAGGACGACCCCTACCCCGCCTTCCCTCCACTACAGATTTATACACTCTCGAAGTCATTCTGTTTCATCCCATTCTCTCTACATGTCTGAACCACCTCAACAACCCTTCCTCAGCCCTCTGGACAACAGTTTTGGTAATCCCGCACCTCTTCCTAACTTCCAAACTACGAATTCTCTGCATTATATTAACACCACATATTGCCCTCAGACATGACATCACTGCCTCCAGCCTTCTCCTTGCTGCAACATTCATCACCCATGCTTCACACTCATATAAGAGCACTGGTAAAACTATACTCTCATACATGTATTTATACATATACTGTATGTACATACACTCTCCCTCCCCCTCATTACATACATGAATTTAGATGGCCAAACAAGTTTCAAATTCAAAATCAAATAATTTATTTCTTCATGAAACATTATTTTTACACAAACAGATGACATTTAATATTGCAGTAAAACTTACCTTTACATTTTCAGGCATGGGTGGCAGTGTCACTGAGAGGATTATACCTCTTGACATGTCAGTTTGAAGGAACTGTTCCAGGTCAATCTGAGTAGTAGTGAGGCTATCAGCATGGCAAAGAGTTAGTTGTGCATTTGCCAGCAGCAGAGTCAAAAAGATGTCAGATGGAAATTCTGGATGTTTGTGTTTCAGCATTAAATTGCCTGCCCAGCTTCCAATCTATTAAGATATAAAACCAGATATTTCATTGAATAATACTGTGATTTGTTCTTGGATCTTCAGTTGGAAGTTTAAAACTAAAATATTATTAATAGTTTAAACAAATGATGATCCTACCTTGGTGTTCGACAGCTTAAGATTTATAAATACAGTAGACTATCAAATAGTGCACACGATTAATAATTATATCCTAATGGTTATAATCATAACCATGACTTTTACAGTGGAAGTCCTCAGTCAGATGACCAAAAGCTCCAGCTGTGGGTCATCATACAAATAAGACCCACATCAGAAAACTTTTGTCCTGTTTCCTAACAAACATTATACATACCTACCATCAAACAGCACACAATCTATTAACACTTTTCATAACATGGTTGAAACATTGCTGCATATTTCTGATGGGTACACAATATTTAATAATTAGCATGAAGTAAATTTAGGGAAAAATAGCTAAAAGGCAGTAGTAACTGATAATCTCACTGTAACTACATGCTTATTCCTGTGCTTTTAACAGCATAATGATTGACAATTAAGTGTGAAAGTACACTAATTAAATGAGAAGGTGAAGGGATGAAACTATAGCACTGCCATGATAACTATTTGTGTTTGGAGTTCATGGGGCGACAACAATATACACCGAGATTCCAATTCAAAATTTAAAACAATTTTTTTTTCTGCAAAGTATACAATATGTAGTTTACATTTAAAACAATATTGTTAATCACAAAGAAAGCCACTAGCATGAGTGAGCACTTTGGACACAGACCCCTCCGGCTATTGCAAACCTTAAAACCACCAATAACAATAGCAGAGATTGTCGCACAGACTCTCGGGTTGTTGCAACTCTTAAACCTGACAATAACAGCAGGACATACTGATAAACCTTATGAAGTTTATTTGTTATTTTGTTCATTTCATATTTTGGGGGGATAGCTTGCGCTGGTATTATAATGGGTATTACTCTAGGTATATTTATTTAGTAAAATATCTTGTCTTATGGCCAATAATATATGGCATTTTTCCTGTTTTTTCCAGGTGATTGTGGTTGTGGAGGTGCATGATAACTGTATAACTGCCGGTCACATGTTTGTACAGGGTCACATCAACCCCTCTCCACACATTTTTATATCAACAAGCAAAGACAACCCCATTTTTAGGGGTCATAGAAACATAACCCTGTTTTTTCTAAATTAGCTTAAGCTCATTTTTACACAGATTTTTAATTGATGCCATTTTCAGGAATGTAACTACTATGTTAGTTGACAGTCAACTGTAAATTCATACTTGTCACCCAGCTCATGGTGAAAACAATCATGTTTACTCTAAGACTGGGAAGGATGAAGCAAACTTGAGAAAGAAAGAGTGAAGCATGAGGGTGTGGGGGTGGCATGGGCTAGGTAATTGCTGAGCCACACAAGACTGCCTCAAATCATGGGAATTTCTTACCCGGTCTCCAGAGGAATCTTTCTAGCCTAAATTCTACATATCTAGTTGTGACTATATTTTCTTAACAGAATCCTGTCTGTATACTGCCAAGTATCTATATTGTATATGAACTCTTGTGGGTCTATCACTTTAAATAAATAATAATAATAACAATAAAATAAAACAATAATAATAATAATAACAATAATAATAATAATAATAATAATAATAATAATAATAATAATAATAATAATAATAATAATATGTACATGAACTAGAGAAGGGGAAATTAATAAATCAATAAAAATGTATACTGTACTTACATTTCTGACAGAAACATTTGCCACTAACTCCCAGTGGCTCTGGAAAGTCTTGAGATACTGGTAGCCTGGATAGCTAATGGCCATATGTTTAAAAACTTCAATAACTCTGCTGAGGCTAACATTAGCTCCCATAGTCAGTGGTGATCCAATGGTTATGCTGTAGAGTTCCTTAACACTATTAGAGTTGATATAGGTGGTGTAAGGACCATCATCTTTATACACTCCTGTAATAAGGAGTGTATAAATTCCCAATGAACATTATAATAATTGCTCCAAGAAATATTACAATTCATCCTCTACTTATCTGCATCTAATAATGTCCCTCCCTAATTATTTCAGCTGACCTAGTATTATATCTACAGTAACTCTTTCATTAGTAAACTCCTCTTAAATGTAATGCCAAAGGAATTTATATGAATCGCAGTTTCCACTGTGAGTGTGCGAGCACATAGCCCTTAGTCTAAGTTCCCAAAATGCTATGCATACCATGTGCTTACAAATTAGTGTGTATGTCTGTACATTAATTTGATATAGTCATTATCATTTGGGACCTGACAAGCTGTTGGAGTGCGAGCAGGGTAATATTTAGTGAAGGAATTCAGGGAAACCGGTTAGTTTTATAAAGCCAGACATGAGTACTGGAAATGGGAAGTACAATGCCTGCACTTTAAAGGAAGTGCTTGGGATATTGGAAGTTTGGAGGGATATATTATATATCTTTATACATATATGCTTCTAAACTGTTGTATCTGGGTGCCTCTGCAAAAACAGTGATTATGTATGAGTGAGATGAAAGTGGTGAATGATGATGAAAGTATTTTCTTTTTGGGGATTTTCTTTCTTTTTGGGTCACCCTGCCTAGATGGGAGATGGCCGACTTGTTGAAAAAACAAAAATTATAATTTCCTAGTGTACTATGCCTCTGCTTCTAAATGCAAGTGCCATATTCATTTCCTCCAGTATATAGTATACTATCTCATCTATAACTACAAGAATTTTTTTAACTACCATATATATGATCAATTAAAAAACAAGGAAAGAACTACAGTGGACCCCCGGTTAACGATATTTTTTCACTCCAGAAGTATGTTCAGGTGCCAGTACTGACCGAATTTGCTCCCATAAGGAATATTGTGAAGTAGATTAGTCCATTTCAGACCCCCAAACATACACGTACAAACGCACTTACATAAATACACTTACATAATTGGTCGCATTCGGAGGTGATCGTTATGCGGGGGTCCACTGTATTAGAGTTTTAAATATGCAATACACAAATCTTACTTTTAAAAACTCAATTCTAAATAGTAATCCATACAGTGTATGAGGTATTGCTGAAAAAAAGAACAAGCTCAATGTCATATTTAAAGTAAAAATTGCCTCAGAATATTAATTTTGTACTATGTAATAAATTAATAAAAACTATTTTTTTTAAGTGTAGAAATAATCTTTGAAGACATTTTTTTATGAAAATTCTGATGTTGAGTCAGCCCTTGCTATTTGAAGTGCCAGTCATCATAAACCAGTAATTGGATAATTCCACAGAACAGAGGGTTTAGTGCACATTATACACTACCTTGTCCAGTGTTGCCCACCACGATGCAAACTTTCTCATTTGGGGTCACCTTCTTCAGGATGTTTTTTATGCCCTGTAGAGCAAAACATATTTTATTAATAAATAATTTTACAAATTACTTGCTTGTTGTCTTTACCCCCATGAATCTATGTTGTATTTGAGTCCCACACAAATTTGGAAATGCCATCTGCTTGCTGTTAAGTTTCAGAATATTATTCATTTAGTTATTTTGTAATTTTGAGCATGCAGTACAACTGATTAAGAGGTCAGAGGTTGTATGTATTAAGTAAACCAGCTGCATCAAGTTTCATTGAGATATCTCACTTGCCAAGTGGTTTCCCTTCCCATTTACACGCATGACTTCAAATCTGATGCTGGCATCAAATTTGCTGCCATCTAAAATATAGAAATACAGCAGGTCCTCAAATAACATTGTTTCATTTAACATCACTGGTTATAATGTTGAAAGGAAAAAAACAGTCAAATGAGTATAATGAATATAAATTATTGTAAAATAAAAATTTGTAAAGTATACGATAAAATTATACGATAATATTTTTGCTTAAAGTCGTAGTCTCCAAAAACCTATTGACGATGTTAAGTGAAGATGTACTATACTTGGGAAAGGCAAAGAGCAAAGGATTTGGGAAATCTACACAGAGACTATCTGCTGAGAACAATCTTTTATCGAGATTAAGGACCCTTGTGCATTATCTTTGGGTACAAATCAAGATAGAAAGCAGAAGACTCTCCACCCTCCACTCCATCCGGTCAATGCCAGCATGATTATTATTTATTATTACATTTATGGGGAAGAACTAAACCCATATGGGTCATATAGAGTCTGAGAGGCATTTAGGTTCAATCCAAGGAAGGGGAGGGCAAATCCAATTTTTTGGATTAAGAGCCCCTTCACTGGCATCGAAGAACTTCCCTTGAGAAGACCAGTGCTAGCATGAAAACGAGGAAAATATACCATAATACATTGGAAAAATAGTATGTAACTTACAAATGGAACTGCATGAAAGAAATGGGCTACATGTTTATAAAATTAATACTGTTACTATCTTAATAACTTATGTTAATTCACTGCCACAGGTGTATGTACCAGTGATTCTATTTTTGGTTACCACCAGTTCTACTATGACTATCACAATTCTCTACTCTTACCAATGCCACTATTATTGATTTGGATGCCTATTTGCCAACTGATCACCCTGGTGCAGCTGCTAAACAAACAGGAATCTGTTAACTTCAGATTGTCCCATCTGTTGTGAGTTTATGACAGTCAAATGGGTTTAGTATGGTTTTAGCAAGTGGTTAAGTGCTGCAATGGGTGAATCAGGCAACATCTTGCTCCTGTCTTCCCTCACCAAACCTAACTTGCTGGTCATTAACTTTTTATCACACAGTTTGGGCTGATCTGCAAGCTTGAGTGACAGACTTATACTGAAGGCTCTAGCAACTTCTCTCACTAAGACATAAATATATCTAGCTGAATCTTTCCAGATTTTATCCATAGTGGCAGTTAGTCTGCTACTTCCTGAACTCGTAAGGTAGGTACATTTGAAAAGCATTTCATTTCACACACACACACACACACACACACACACACAAAAAATACTTAAAAATGCATGAGAACTTTTTTAAAGATATCTACTTTGGGAGAAGTTTGGCTTGTCTGACTGACTGCCTAAAAAGCACGGCATTTACACTGAAGTAGTAATCAGTTACTATGTACAGTGGACCCCCGCTTAACGATCACCTCCAAATGCGACCAATTATGTAAGTGTATTTATGTAAGTGCGTTTGTACGTGTATGTTTGGGGGTCTGAAATGGACTAATCTACTTCACAATATTCCTTATGGGAACAAATTCGGTCAGTACTGGCACCTGAACATACTACTGGAATGAAAAAAGTTTGTTAACCGGGGGTCCACTGTATTTACAACTATATTAGATCACTTACCCTTTATTTATATCTGATATGGAGTCATTCATCATGTACCTCTGTTTTACAATATAAAACCAGAAGAAGAAATATTTTGTGAAGGGATTTAGTGAAACAGGTTAGCCGGACTTGAGTCCTGGAAATGAGAGGTACAATGCCTGCACTTGAAAGAAGGGGTTTGGGATATTGGTAGCTTGGAGGGACATCTGAATTGTCATATCTGGTCACCTCTGCAAAGACAGTGATTATGTATGAGTGATGGTGAAAGTGTTGAATGATGATGAAAGTTTTTTCTTTCTTTTTGGGTTTTTCTTTCTTTTTGGGTCACCCTGCCTTGGTGGGAAATGGCTGACATGTTAAAAAGAAAATGAAGAAATATGAATAAGTCATACCCGTATTGAAACAGGTCGGTACCACTGTACGGCTCCAACTGTCAGTTTAAAATCCTCCGGCTGGGTAACATCTTCATTCTGACTGCTGCCACTGCAGCTACCACTGCCTTTTGTGCATCCACTACAGGATCTCTTACAAGCACTGGCAGTTTCAGGACAGTGAGCTTTATATGCATCCTGAAATATATTACAATGACATTAAATCAATGACTGGATAGGTGGTAAATTTTATTATTATATTTAAGTGAAGTGCTAAACCTGTGTGGGGTCAATCAGCACAAGAAGTGATGAAGGCTCAATCCTCTGTCTGTTAATCACAAACCAAATCTTTACTTTCTCAGCTAGACAGATAAAGGTAGGCATCACACTTTCTTTTCAAAAGCTGTAAAACTATAATTCTCCAGAGAGACTTCGAAGGGTCTTCACTATTTGAGACTTTTTCTGTATGGTAGACTGTGGTCAAGCACAGAAAGTCTACAGCTTTTTAAAGCCTTTCTGATCTAGGAGTAAGACTCTATGCAGTTACCCATTCAATTATTTACAGGGCACTTTAGTAATTAACTTGACCAAGCAATGCACACATCTTCCATACAGCATATCACATGATGCCTTTGGCATATACATTACAGTGTGAAAAACTGATCATTGCTTTATTATCCTTAAGGCTATAATTCCTCTTTGGCCTTTATTATACAATTAACCCGTAAACGGTCCAAACGTATATATACATTTTTCAACATTTAAATGTATGTAAAAAAAGTAGATCTTTTTGTTTTTTTACATTTGAAAATGTGTAAAAAAACTTTCATCTACTTTTTTTTTTTTGTTATATTTGAAAATATGTAAAAAAAAAACGTAGATCTACTTTTGTAGCGCTACACATGTGAACGTAGATCTGCTTGGACCGTTTATGGGTTAAAAATAAAATTGTTACTAAGGCAACAACACCTAAACACTATACTGTAAAGTGTGCTGCATAATGGTAAAATATGTGCAGTTCATATCATAGGAGGTGTTCTCAAAGATACATGTACTGTTCAAATCAAAGAAGAGGCAATAAAATTAAAGATAACCAGATATCAGTTGATTATAATGGACAATTAATCGAAATATTCCTGTCTTTTCTTAAGCCATATGCCAAAGCACCTTCTCTACAAGTGTTCCATCAGTCTAGCTTTTTATTTCCTTCTACATATATTTCACCAATCCATTGTTTATTACTATTTTTCACCCTATCCCTCACCTTGCTCAGTATGCATGTTAGAAAAGTCGTCGTAAGCTCCTCTCTCCTATGTGCGGATTATTTATGTATTGTTCCAGTCACGGTATTGTGCTTTTTTGTTATCTACTAGTTTCAGAACTCTATGTCTGTTACTTTTTATACACATCAGTACTAAGTACAGTGGACCCCCGCATAACGATCACCTCTGAATGCGACCAATTATGTAAGTGTATTTATGTAAGTGCATTTGTACGTGTATGTTTAGAGGTCTGAAATGGACTAATCTACTTCACAATATTCCTTATGGGAACAAATTCAGTCAGTACTGGCACCTGAACATACTGCTGGAGTGAAAAAATATCGTTAACCGGGGGTCCACTGTATATCCCTGAAGTGTCTCAATCAAGGTTAGTCTTTTTTCCTTTCAAAAAGAAGAATGACACCCTGATAGGTTTCATACAATTTGTTAACTCTGCCTGTTTGTCAAAATATTACTTTTGCAATCAAAGGAAAGAGCTAAACTCAAAATGGGGTATACAGCGCAAAGGAATGTAAAATAATAAGGATCGACCTAAGGAATGAGAGGGTAGCTCCCGTTCCCTAAATCAACAGCTTTTTACCAGCATACCATGAATTATGCCATCCTATATTTTGGTGTTGTTTTCTCATGTGGTCATACATTAATTATTGATGCAGTCTTTATCTTGGGTGTTGTCATTCTTAAACTGCTTTTCTTCATCCCTATTTATTTACCATGATTAACCCTATGTAGTCTGTAGTCCTAAATTGGCTGTACTTTATTCTGCACATCCTCTTTACAACTACTCTACCTAGTAATTTTAATAGTATGGTATTTTTTTTATGAATTTTTAAAATCTTTCTTTCAACACACCGGCCATATCCCACTGAGGTGGGGTGGCCCAACAGGAAAAATTAAAGTTTCTCCTTTTACATTTGGTAATATATACAGGAGAAGGGGTTACTAGCCCCTTGCTCCTGGCATTTTAGTCGCCTCTTGCAACACGCATAACTTATGGAGGAAGAATTCTGTTCCACTTCCCCATGGAGGTAAGAGGAAATAAACAAGAACTAGAAAGAAAACAGAAGAAAACCCAAAGGGGTGTGTATATATATGCTTGTACATGTATGTGTAGTGTGACCTAAGTGTAAGTAGAAGTAGCAAGACGTACCTGAAATCTTTCATGTGTACGAGACAAAAAAAAAAAAAAGACACCAGCTATCCTACCATCGTGTAAAACAATTACAGGCTTCAGTTTTACACTCGCTTGGCAGGACGGTAGTACCTCCCTGGGCGGTTGCTGTCTACCAACCTACTACCTAGGAACTTTTAAAATATAAACACTAATTTTTAACATATGTATTACAAAGAAATACAAACAACATCCCAGACATATTTTTAAATGAACACTAAGAAACCCTCCCAAACCTCAATATCTGCAAGCTTGTCCTTGAGTTGCTGACTTGCATCCTCGGCTAGAGACTTGAAGGCATCTAATATGGGACGGTACCCAGTGCATCGGCACAAGTTACCATCCAGTGAATGTTCCACTTGAGAGGCAGTTAGTGCACCAGATGCCTTCAGTTGTCTGTAAAGTTAAATGCTTCTGCTGCATTACATTTCATAATTTTGATATACAGTACAGACAGTATTTATTAACTACAGATGGCAAGAGTATTTCATATTTTTTGTGGGTAAAACAGAACTAAGGCAAACTAGTGAAATAAGAGTGGCAAGGTAGTCAAAGATCAATAGATACAAAAAGAAAAAGTGAAAAAGGTGTAACAAAAATAAAAATGAAAAATGTGTGATCAGGGCATTTTTCCTGACCACACCAAAGAAAATCAATGACATTGTTTTAGTCCAGTCAAACTGAACTAAAACAATAACAAAAGAAAAGGAAATTAAGTAAATAAGTAAAAGAGAAACATTCAGGAAGATAGGCAAGTGCTGAACATGGGGTCGCGGTCTATCACAAATGGAAAATAGAGATCTATAGAAGCCATCATATACTGCATCTCTTCCCACAAGATTCTTGGATTCACTCACTTTCGTAAATAACAGGGTAAAGCATACATTCTGGGTCCCAGCATGATAAATTACTGAAGGGGGTGTGATATGATGGGATAACATTCCAAGGATTTGGGAGAGAGTTTGAGCCCCAGTATACATTACAATACATTTCATTATTAGAAAAACAAATCTATATAGAGTATGGTACCTCAAATCCAATCATAAAGGCACATCACAGTAAAATTTTTGTCACAGTCTTTTCTAACAAACCAAAACAGGTTAGAAGGTTTGTGTATTAAGAGGAGACATTTCTGGAAGAGTATCAGTAATATTACAAAGTTAATTCAATGAGAGTGTCTTACCCATACAGAGTCATGATCATGCCAGGGGAGCAGTACCCACACTGTGTTCCATAGAACCCACTCAGAGCCTTCTGTAGTGAATGATATCCTTTGTGGCGATCCCCCAAGTGCTCTATCGTCTCAATGCTCCAGCCAGCACAAGAATAAACCAGAATTTGACACTATTGGAAGGAAACAAATGTAACTGTAAGACATATAGTAAGAGACTTTTAATTTGATAAACATGACAGTTTGGAGGGCTATGTTCTATATCTTTATATGTACAGTGGACCCCCGCTTAACGATCACCTCCTAATGTGACCAATTATGTAAGTGTATTTACCTGGAGTTTACCTGGAGAGAGTTTCGGGGGTCAATGCCCCCGCGGCCCGGTCTGTGACCAGGCCTCCTGGTGGATCAGCGCCTGATCAACCAGGCTGTTGCTGCTGGCTGCACGCAAACCAACGTACGAGCCACAGCCCGGCTGATCAGGAACTGACTTTAGGTGCTTGTCCAGTGCCAGCTTGAAGACTGCCAGGGGTCTGTTGGTAATCCCCCTTATGTGTGCTGGGAGGCAGTTGAACAGTCTCGGGCCCCTGACACTTATTGTATGGTCTCTTAACGTGCTAGTGACACCCCTGCTTTTCATTGGGGGGATGGTGCATCGTCTGCCAAGTCTTTTGCTTTCGTAGTGAGTGATTTTTGTGTGCAAGTTCGGTACTAGTCCCTCTAGGATTTTCCAGGTGTATATAATCATGTATCTCTCCCTCCTGCGTTCCAGGGAATACAGGTTTAGAAACCTCAAGCGCTCCCAGTAATTGAGGTGTTTTATCTCCGTTATGCGCGCCGTGAAAGTTCTCTGTACATTTTCTAGGTCGGCAATTTCACCTGCCTTGAAAGGTGCTGTTAGAGTGCAGCAATATTCCAGCCTAGATAGAACAAGTGACCTGAAGAGTGTCATCATGGGCTTGGCCTCCCTAGTTTTGAAGGTTCTCATTATCCATCCTGTCATTTTTCTAGCAGATGCGATTGATACAATGTTATGGTCCTTGAAGGTGAGATCCTCCGACATAATCACTCCCAGGTCTTTGACGTTGGTGTTTCGCTCTATTTTGTGGCCAGAATTTGTTTTGTACTCTGATGAAGATTTAATTTCCTCATGTTTACCATATCTGAGTAATTGAAATTTCTCATCGTTGAACTTCATATTGTTTTCTGCAGCCCACTGAAAGATTTGGTTGATGTCCGCCTGGAGCCTTGCAGTGTCTGCAATGGAAGACACTGTCATGCAGATTCGGGTGTCATCTGCAAAGGAAGACACGGTGCTGTGGCTGACATCCTTGTCTATGTCGGATATGAGGATGAGGAACAAGATGGGAGCTAGTACTGTGCCTTGTGGAACAGAGCTTTTCACCGTAGCTGCCTCGGACTTTACTCTGTTGACGACTACTCTCTGTGTTCTGTTAGTGAGGAAATTATAGATCCATCGACCGACTTTATATAAGTGCGTGTGTACGTGTATGTTTGGGGGTCTGAAATGGACTAATCTACTTCACAATATTCCTTATGGGAACAAATTCGGTCAGTACTGGCACCTGAACATACTTCTGGAATGAAAAGATATCGTTAATCGGGGGTCCACTGTATATGCTTCTAAGCTGTTATGTTCTGAGCACCTCTGCAAAAACAGTGATTGTGTGAATGAGGTGAAAGAGTTGAATGATGATGAAAGTACTTTCTTTTTGGGATTTTCTTTCTTTTTGGGTCACCCTGCCTCAGTGGGAGACGACCAACTTGTTAAAAAAAAAAAAAAAAAGTTTAAGTCTAATAAATACATTTTATTTTAATTTGTAATTGTTCTTTACTTAATAAAGCCCTATTTGTCCACCAGTATATATATATATACACATATATAAACTTATTTATTCTTGAAAGTAATATCATAAAAAGATAAAATAGTATTTATGGTAACTCCTATTATGATAATGTTTAAGCTTATTTTTTAATAATAATAATAATAATAATAATAATAATAATAATAATAATAATAATAATAATAATAATAATAATAATAATAATAATAAATACTAATAATTTGGGTTTTTTTTATTCTAGAGCACCTATTCCATCAAGAAATTCACAAGGGTTCACTAAGTAATAAATACAACAGCAACAATGAAGAAATACTGATGTTTAAATTCAAGAGTGATAGTATGATCATCAGGATCATAAGCTCTAGAAAATAGAAGTGCTCTCAATTAAGACTTAACAGCATTAATGGATTCTGAACTCTTTACAGACACTGGCAACTTGTTGAACAATATTCCCAAGAGCACGAAGCTCCCACAGTTGAAAAGGGTTTGCAACAATTCACAGCAACAGTCTCAAGGTCCCCCAGTGGATATAAGCCACTTTGACTTTTTTGGGTTATCCTAGATAATTTATATTATGTATGATAATTTTACTTATGTGTACCTGTGCCTAAATAAACCTATTTACTTAATTACTAAGCCTGATGTACAAGGTATTGTATAACTATATCAGGAAGATACTTGGCTTTATTACACTTAATATCTTTAAAGGTTAATAAAATTTAGATTCAAGTCTTGCCTTGACAGTGAGCCAATTTAGCTCATACAAATATAAATAGTGGGAACTCCAGTTGGGAGTGACAATACCAGCTAGACTGGTATTGTCACTCCCAACTGTCAATTGTCACAATTCAGTGCAGACTGAAATCTTTAAAAGTAGTTAGGTAAACCCACAAACAGCTGCAAAAGTCAACGTAAGAGTAAACAAATGCATGGATAAGGCCCAAGAAACTCTACTTATAAAGATATTTTCTGATTGCAAAGAGATTATGCAAATGAAAATTGCCAAATTTAACAATTTGGTTGACATGTTTAAAAAATGACAAAGTCAAAGTCAAGAATTTATATTCACATGATACAATTTTTGGAGAGAGATGGGCGAGATTTGGTTGTGTATGTAGAAAGCCCACGATAATTCAGGGCATCTGGACAAGCATGTAGATATCCAGACAGGCACCCAGATCCCTCACTGATCTCACAAGTTGCAAACTAACAGTACAACAATCAAAGGCATCAAAATCTTGAATCTGTACTTCCCTGAGGTTTCCCTTGATAATAAAAAAATCACTGTCTTACCCCTCATTGAGTTTCAGTTTTCTGTTTATCATCCAAACCCAAATATCCAGCAAAAGAGAATTGAAGTAGCAATTTTACATCTTCTGCATTTAGAACCTGGATGTAGACTTGTCTATCTTCAGCACAATGAACCCCATGGGCATCGAACGGTAAGGTTAACCCGTTAACATAAAAACCAAAAGTAAAAATATTATTATAGCATCTCTGAAACTATATGTTTATCATGAACACAAAATATGAATCTTTTAGATTTCAGGTGTCTACAAAAATAGAAAAAAATCATTCTACTAACAGCATTTACACTAAATGTTTTAAATTTTCCAGCAGTCTCCTGATCAGGCACTGTAGCAACAATGGTACAGGCTCCACAACCACCCTCCCAACACAGCACCTTCGTTCCAGCCAGCTTTACAGTCTCTCTCAAGAAGCCAATTAGCGTTGTCCATGGTGGTATCCCGGACCCCACTAGATGGAGAGACAAAGGTGGCAAATTATAATGGTTTATTTGAAAATGACACAAAGAAAATCCAAACCTTGAGAAAGTTGCCAAGAAATAAAACTGAATACTGTTCTGACTACTGCATTATTATTAATGTATTATGGAGGAACACTAAGTCCACAGGGTTCATACAGTGCCTGGGGAATGGAAAGCAATCATGTTTGATCCAAGGAAGGAGAGAACAGGTCCATTTCTTTGTATGGTGTATATCATTTAATTTTGGTCTCTACTCTGGGGTCTTATGTAGTGATTAACATGCAAAACTAAGAAATACGTACATTGAAGAATTAATATGAAAATTTTATAAACAATTATTTTAGCATTTCATCCATATACATATTTAAAAGCCATTTTATAATTCTTTAGAGTAGCATACAAGTTTCTCACAGCTGTTTGTATTGTGAGGAAAAACCTTCACAAGGTTGGTTGATCAGGCTCTGATCCACCAGGAGGCCTGGTCACAGACCGGGCCGCGGGGGCGTTGACCCCCGGAACTCTCTCCAGGTAAACTCCAGGTATACATGTACTGTAATAGTTGTAGTGTTGAGGGATGACAGTTTTTATTATAGTGTGTTAATAATAGGTTTAATGTGTTCCAATGCCATGTACAGCACTGATTCTACATTATATGTAGCCTTTTTGTCTTTCATGTCTGGTTCGTGTTACTATCTCCATTTTTTGTTTTTTGGTAATAAACAAAATTATCTGTTTTCCATCTAATGGCACATTTGTTGCACTTCTCTGTAGCCTTCCCTGCCTCTAACATAAAAAGATTTTAAAATACCAAGACTTGACTCTTCTTTACCCAAAACCATTGATATATTGTATACTAAAGTATTCAATGAGGACGGAAACGTCTATACTACAAGTATGGTTATTCATTTTTGTTTGGAAGTCACCCCTATTGTTTTTACAGAATACAATAATTTGTTGCTACAAGGGAACTGGTCCTTCACTTAAATTCAAAGTTTATTTTCTATAAGAATTACAATGCTGAGTTTACAGAATTTGGTTATTGTGTGGTTTACATGTAATACAATACTAATTACACGTAGTAAAATATTAATTACAGATTTAACTATTGCAATTTATAGCTTTTCAACCCACACAATGCAACACAATTTACTTGAAACAGATTACAAGAGATTTGGGTGTTGTACTCTCTACTGAGCTATCCAAAGGTAACTTTGTTTTTACAATACAGTGGACCCCCGGATAATGCTATTAATCCGTTCCTGAGAGCTCATTGTTATGCAAAATTATCGTTATGCGAATTAATTTTCCCCATAAGAAATAATGGAAATCAAATTAATCCGTGCAAGACACCCAAAAGTATGAAAAAAAATTTTTTTTACCACATGAAATATTAATTTTAATACACACAAACTTAAGAAAACATGCACAGTTACATGACACTTACCTTTATTGAAGATCTGGTGATGATTGATGGGATGGGAGGAGGGGAGACTAGATGGTTTTAGTGTTTAGAAGGGGAATCCCCTTCCATTAGGACTTGAGGTGTCAAGTCCTGCTATCTGTTTTTCGTTTATCCACACCAATAACAGTCTCTCAACATCTTCTATCAAAAGCACAGTTAAACCTTTGGCAAGAACAGCTTCCTTGATTGCCGTTCTCTTGGACACAATAGAAGCGATGGTTGATTGGGGTTTACTATACAACCTGGCCAGCTCAGAGACACGCACTCCACTTTCATACTTAGCAATGATCTCTTTCTTCATCTCCATAGTAATTCTCACCCTTATTCCTGTAGGGTTGGCACTAGAAGCTTTCTTGGGGCCCATGGTCACTTATTTTTCAGGTGAAATCACTATGAAAAGGCTGTAATAATACGAAATGTTCCGATTGTATGCTTGAATGTTACTGCGGAGGCTGGCTTGTAAACAATGCCACTGGCAGAACAAGTGAGGCTGGCTCAGGCCGCATGGAGGTGTCTCGGACGAATCTCGTTGAGCGAATTTTTTAGCACTATGCGAGGCAAAATTTTAGTGATAAAATGTATCGCTATGCGGATTTAACACTATGCGATGCCAACGTTATGCGGGGGTCCACTGTACTAGTCCCTTTTTACTGGATTAAACATGAAATTCTCTAAATACAAAATTAAATTTCATACAGTTTCTAGTCATGGTCAACTGAATTTTAAGTAATGATTTCCTACAGTAACATAACACTTACCAACGTAATCTTGCCCATTAACCTTAAGTTTAATACGCCGAAGGAGGAAATCCTCTTCACCAGCTGACATAGTTTTGACTGAAGCCATTGAAATGTCTCAGCAAGGTGCCAGTGGTTCGATCCAGATGACTGATGGCTTGCTGCTCACTTCCTTATAATGAAAGAGAAATGTACCTGATTCATGTTTATCAAACACTGTAATAGAAAGAAGTTTTATATATACTGGTGATAGAAATAAAAGTCCTCTGTGTCATTTACCCCTGGAATTCCAAACTTTCCTATTATGGTCTTTACAGAAGTTTCTCTAACTTCAACATTAAGGTCTCACATAAAAATGGGTTAAAAAATCCTTAAATATTTACTAATAATTCTTGCAGACTATAGAAAAAATATTTGGTTGCAAAACTGGTCCTGCTGCAGAAGCATGTATCTGTGCACTAAAATGTCAAATTTATACAAGAAGCTCCCCAGTGCAGGCAATAAACTCTTTGTTTAACAGACTGCCACTTAACAGACTAAATCCAATGGGTATATTGATTTGGAAACAATGAACAAAGTCCTCTGGTTGCAAAACTGTTCATTACTGTTATAATCACTGCAAAACAATCTTTTCTGCATCCACCATGACTGCCTTTACTGGCAAGCTACTGCTCCCCAATTAGTCCATTGAACAGTGGGTTTACTGCATTCCTTACATTAAAAAATAGTGATAGAGTAAATTGCTGGATATTTTTGTTAAGATAATAAAAATCTGTAATACTCTCTGCCTTATGTTAATAATCAAAACTGTAATCCTTCTCTACCAAACTTATTAAAGCCATATAGCATGAACTAATAGAATATTCAATTCTCTTGTATTCATTGTAACTCGCTAATGACCATATGTACAAAATTACTGCACTGTTATTGCCCTATTAATCTTAAGTTTGCCTGAAATGCTCTTCATATAAAGGGGCTTTTGGTATGTACACCCAACTGTTATACATACAGTACTCTTTTGTACAAACATATATCACGTTGAAATAAAATTATTATTATTATTATAGTGTAAAGATCCTAGAATTATAGTGTAAAGATCCTAGAATTATGCTGTAAAGATCCTAGAATTATAGTGTAAAGATCCTAGAATTATAGTGTAAAGATCCTAGAATTATGCTGTAAAGATCCTAGAATTATAGTGTAAAGATCCTAGAATTATGCTGTAAAGATCCTAGAATTATAGTGTAAAGATCCTAGAATTATAGTGTAAAGATCCTAGAATTATAGTGTAAAGATCCTAGAATTATGCTGTAAAGATCCTAGAATTATAGTGTAAAGATCCTAGAATTATAGTGTAAAGATCCTAGAATTATAGTGTAAAGATCCTAGAATTATGCTGTAAAGATCCTAGAATTATAGTGTGAAGATCCTAGAATTATGCTGTAAAGATCCTAGAATTATAGTGTAAAGATCCTAGAATTTTGCTGTAAAGATCCTAGAATTATAGTGCAAAGATCCTAGAATTATAGTGTAAAGATCCTAGAATTATGCTGTAAAGATCCTAGAATTATAGTGTAAAGATCCTAGAATTATGCTGTAAAGATCCTAGAATTATAGTGTAAAGATCCTAGAATTATAGTGTAAAGATCCTAGAATTATAGTGTAAAGATCCTAGAATTTTGCTGTAAAGATCCTAGAATTTTGCTGTAAAGATCCTAGAATTTTGCTGTAAAGATCCTAGAATTATAGTGTAAAGATCCTAGAATTATGCTGTAAAGCTCCTAGAATTATAGTGTAAAGATCCTAGAATTATAGTGTAAAGATCCTAGAATTATGGTACAGTACTACAGTGGGGACTAACATCAGACTATTTTAGGAATATTTAAATACATATATGTATATATTATTATTATAATCAAAAAGAAGCGCTAAGCCACAAGGGCTATACAGCTTATATGTATATAGAATATGGCAAAAGGGTAAACTCAGCAGTAATCAGTAGCACCAACTGAGAACAATGGAAGTAAGTCACTTCGGCTGTCTTTTTTGGGTTACCAAGGTCATGTAAGTCACTTCAGCTGACTTTTTTGGGTTATCCTAGGTCATGTACACTATGTATGATAACTACTTATGTGCACCTGTGCTTAAATAAACTTACCAAGATCATACAGTAAAGAAACTATAAAAAACATTCCACTACAGAAATATTATTACATTCATGGGAAAGTACTAAGTATGTAAAGGGTCATATAGGACTTGGGGAATGGGAGACAATTAGAATTGATCCAAAGAAGAGGGCAACTCAAAAACCTTGACTCAAGAACCCTCAACCAGCACCAAGATCCCCCCCTCCCCCTCCTACCTTGAAGAGTTCTCTACTGAAACACAAATAACTTTTATAATGTAACATCTGTAAACTATCTTCTCTACTTGTTATATTTATATATTCTCACCATGCCTGCATAATGCTTTTACTGATTAGAAGAAGCATGACTGTTACCTAGAAACAAATGCTGAACAATCAAGTTTAATCCAAAGAAAGTGATAGTGGCTCCAGTTCCTCAAGAACAACGGGAACAGTATGAAATTTAATAGAGTCACTTTGACTTTTTGGGGGGTTATCCTGGGTAATTTAAACTGTATGATAATTGTACGTATGTGTACTTGTGCCTAAATAAATTTAGTAACACCTCAATGCATGGTAGCTCTTCTGGTATATCAATGCAGTTACTGTTATCACTCCCTCAGATGAGGAGCTCTTGATCCAAGGAAATGGACCTGCTTTTATCTTCGTTGGCTAGAACCTGACTGCCTCTCATTCCTGAATATGCCAGAAACGCACTGTATAATAATACCTGGAGAGAGTTCTGGGGTTCAATGTCCCCGCGGCTCGGTCTGTGACCAGGCCTCATGGTGGATCAGGGCCTGATCAACCAGGCTGTTACTGCTGGCTGCACGCAATCCAACGTAAGAGCCACAGCTCGGCTGGTCAGGTACTGACTTCAGGTGCTTGTCCAGTGCCAGCTTGAAGACAGCCAGGGGTCTGTTGGTAATCCTCCTTATGTATGCTGGGAGGCAGTTGAACAGTCTTGGGCCCCTGACACTTATTGTGTTGTCTCTTAACGTGCTAGTGACACCCCTGCTTTTAATTGGGGGGATGTTACATCGTCTGCCGAGTCTTTTGCTTTCATAGGGAGTGATTTTCGTGTGCAAGTTTGGTACTAATCCCTCTAGGATAATAATAATAATAATAATATCTATTTCTACATGTACAAGGTATACAGTCCTAGCTGACATACAGCTATATAGAAAGCCGCTTGTTATGCAGAGCATTTCGGGAAAATTAGGTCAATTATGTCCCCAGGATATAACCCACACCAGTCGACTAACACCCAGGTACCTATTTCACTGCTAGATGAACAAGGACAGTAGATGTCTTATGGAAACACATCCTTATGTTTTCCACCCGTACCGGGGATCGACCCATGGACCTCAGTGTGTGAGCTGAATGCGCTTCTAATCGAGCTACAGAACTTTTAACATGCACACCTAAATGTAATTCACCTTTGTACAAACATTGTATAACTCTGAAATAAAGTATCTTTATCCAGGTACTGTGTAACTAAGTTTATTGAGGTACAAGTACGCATAGTTACACAAATTATCATACATAGTATCATGTGTAAATGATCTATCATAACCTCACCCCCAAAAGTCAGTGACAGCCTGCTGCGAGGATTGACCGCCTCTGACATGAGCCAGATGCCAAGATTGATATTATTACATTCAGGAGCGCTAAACCCGTAGGGGGGACTTACAGTACCTGAGAGAATGAGAGGCATTCAGGCTCTATTCAAGGAAGTGGAGCACAAGTCCAGTTCCTTAGAGCTAGAGCCCCTTGCCGTCATCAAGGAATCTCTCTGGAGGGGAGGTGTGGAAAATACTGTATATATTTTCCAGAAATACAGTAGTTATATGTAAATAGATGGCCATACTGTATTTAATAATATTTGTCATAGAAAACGGAAAGCCTGCGCCTGCGCAGAAGACATTCGCCATTGTTTGTTTGAATTGGAGTAACAGACATTAGTAATGGGAAGAATTTTTCGTGCTCTAGAGGTTAAAATTGTGTTGACACCTCTCAAATTGGAGGCGAAATTGTTGGATGTGCATTCCTGCATAACTTGAGATATCAGGCGACTGGACAGGACAATTCCAGGAACCTCAGATAAGCTGTCTAATTTACGTTTAAATTCTGGCCAGTAATTTTTTCATAAATGTAGGCAAAAGGGAGGGTCCTGTACATGACACATTAATCTCCAGTCAAATTGGTGAGTGATATTAAGATATTTTCCTTCTGTTATGTAAATGTGTTTATATATAATCATTTATTAATTTTAATATAGTCCACAAATTTATATATTTACCAGAATTCCTGGTGATGTATCTTTTATTTATAATTAATAGGTCCAGATTATTATTATTATAATCAAGGGGAAGCGCTAAACCCGGGGGATTATACAGCGCCTGCGGGGGGGATGTGTTTACCTGGAGTTTACCTGGAGAGAGTAAGTTTATTCAGGTATACACAAATACAGTTACATAGAATTATCGTACATAGCAGCATATGTGTGACTTATTTCCATTGGGGTCCTTTAGAAGGCATTCAGGCTTAATTCGGGGAATTGGAGCACAGATCCAATTTCCTAAATCAAGAGCCCCTCACCAACATCAAGGAACCTTCCTTGAGGGGAATAGGTCCAGAGCAACTTGTGGATATGACAGTGGTAGGTATCGAAGGGGGACATTTTTTGCGACCTAGGTATCCCAAATTCCTACTTGTCTAACTGATAAATAATAATTATCTTTGTTCATTTACTGTTATGTATTTAATGATACATTCAGATAAATGCAATTTTCCACAGGAGGCTTCACTGGCATGGGCTGTATAGCCCTTGTGGCTTAGCGCTTCTTTTTTATTATAATAATTCACTTGCATGAGCCTGCTGCGAGGCTTGATTGTTGAACATCAGCCTGCTGCGAGGATTAACTGACATGATCCTGCTGCAAGGATTGACGGACATGAGCCTGCTGTGAGGATTAACTGTCTGACATGAGCCTGTTGAGAGGCTTGATTTATTTATTTATTTATTTATTTATTTATTTCCAATTTGTGCACACATACAGAGGTACAAAAAAAATACAGATAAGAGCAGTATGCCAAAGCCACTTATACTATGCATAGCATTACGGGCTGGCTTAAAATTAACTTAAGATTAACTAAGCAATGATTATTATTATTATTATAATCAAAAAGAAGCGCTAAGCCACAAGGACTATACAGCGCTGCTACTAAGCAATGATGAAATCAGTGATAAAACATTAATGTAAACAGGTAACTATAAAGCACAAGTGAGTATTACAAAGACAGGTCATATGGTTGCATTCAGTTAGGTAGTGATTCTGTTAGGTAGTGTATTTAAAAAATAATAAAGTTAGATTGGGTCTTAGGTTTAACATTTATGTGATATAATTGTGAGAAACATTTAAGATATACAATTTATAATGTTCAGTTATTCAGTATTTATTTGGTTTTGGGTGAGTAAGTAATCTTTGAGAAGAGACTTGAATTTATAAACAGGTTGTGTTTCTTTTATATTTACAGGTAATGAATTCCAGATTTTAGGGCCTTTTATGTGCATTGAGTTTTTGCATAGTGTGAGATGGACACGAGGAACATCAAAGAGTGATCTGTGCCTTGTGTTATGGTCATGTGTTCTGTTGAGGTGCTGTTGAGCGTGCTACGAGGCTTGACTGACATGAGCCTGCTGTAAGGCTTGTCTGACATGAACCTGTTGCAAGGCTTGACTGTCTAACAACCCAGTTGCGAGGATTGACATGAGCCTGCTGAGAGGCTTGACTGACAAAAGCCTCCTATGAGGCTTGAGTGGCCCGGTGGCCTGGTGGCTAAAGCTCCCGCTTCACACACGGAGGGCCCGGGTTCGATTCCCGGCGGGTGGAAACATTTCGATACGTTTCCTTACACTATTGTCCTGTTCACCTAGCAGCGAATAGGTACCTGGGTGTTAGTCGACTGGTGTGGGTCGCATCCTGGGGGACAAGATTGAGGACCCCAATGGAAATAAGTTAGACAGTCCTCGATGACGCACTGACTTTCTTGGGTTATCCTGGGTGGCTAACCCTCCGGGGTTAAAAATCCGAACGAAATCTTATCTTATCTTATCTAGCCTGTTGCATGGCTTGACTGACATGAGCCTGTTGCGAGGCTTGGCTGACATGAGCCAGCTGTGAGGTGACTTGCACTGACGCCAACAGAACCACAAGTGGTCTATTGTACGTTTGTTGCGGCTCTTACACTATCAGCTTCAATACATGTACCACTGAATATGTATAAAATGACAAAACTGTCGATGGCCAAGGATTTGTTTTTGGTGGAAGTGGAAGGACAGGGGGAGCCAGGGGCTGTAAATCGACTCCCTGCAACTACAAATAGGTGAGTACAGCAGCATATTAACATAATTGAGGATAATTTTATTTAGGTACAATTACACATATCTACAATTATCATACATAGTGTAAGTTAACTAGGATAACCCTGGCATACACCATCACACAGGACAATTTTCCTGTCATACACTATCTCGCAGAACAGTTTTCCTGCCATACACTACAAAGGACAAGTTTGCTGCCATACACCACATAGGACAAGTTTACTGCCATACACCACATAGGACAAGTTTACTGCCATACACCACATAGGACAAGTTTGCTGCCATACACCACACAGGACAAGTTTACTGCCATACACCACATAGGACAAGTTTGCTGCCATACACCACACAGGACAAGTTTACTGACATACACCACACAGGACAAGTTTACTGCCATACACCACATAGGACAAGTTTACTGCCATACACCACATAGGACAAGTTTGCTGCCATACACGACACAGGACAAGTTTACTGCCATACACCACATAGGACAAGTTTGCTGCCATACACCACACAGGACAAGTTTACTGCCATACACCACACAGGACAAGTTTACTGCCATACACCACATAGGACAAGTTTGCTGCCATACACCACACAGGACAAGTTTGCTGCCATACACCACACAGGACAAGTTTACCGCCATACACCATTAAACAGGATATTTTTTCTGCTACATATCATCACGCAAGTTTTCCTACCATACACCATCACACAGGACAGTTTTACTACCATACACCATCACACAGGACAGTTTTACTACCATACACCATCACACAGGACAGTTTTACTGCCATACACCATCACACAGGACAGTTTTATTACCATACACCATCACACAGAACAGTTTTACTTCCATACACCATCACACAGAACAGTTTTACTACCATACACCATCACACATCACTACCATACACCATCACACATCACTACCATACACCATCACACATCACTACCATACACCATCACACATCACTACCATACACCATCACACATCACTACCATACACCATCACACATCACTACCATACACCATCACACATCACTACCATACACCATCACACAGGACAGTTTTACTGCCATACACCATCACAGGATTCACTTTTACACTCGAATCTGTCAGCCTGAGCTGGGAGATTATCATTCCAGTAACCTTGAGAGCAGAGTTAAAAATATATCAAGTTAAATTTAGCGCGGGTCTAGTTAAAGTCAATTAAAAAGGTTATCTGAGCACAAGTACACCACAGCTTGAAGTGCTCAGCCGCTGGGTATATACAAATGCTGAATACTAAATACGCACGGTGTATATGCAATTGTGTATATGCACTGAGATGTCTCAGGGTATATACACGGAGAGATTTATCTCTCAGGGTATATACACAGACTTGTATATATATACGGAGGGGTGTGTATCTTAGGATATATACGTGGAGAGGCGTATATCTCATGTGTAAGTTTATTCAGGTATACACAAATACAGTTGCATAGATTATAATTACCATACATAGCAGCATATGTGTAGAGAACCTAGGATAACCCAAAAAAGTCAGTGACTTATTTCCATATACCTTCGGTATATACGTAGTGATGTGTATGTGTATATACAGTTTTCCTTCACATGTTCTCACAGTAGTTCTTACGTTCTTAATGGCTTCGGGTATCGTTGTACAAGGGAGGCGCCAGAATTTCTATACCGGGGGCCTATACCGGGGCTCAGGGTTGGCTGTCTGGTTGAAAGGAGGCCGAAGGGGATTGAAGATTAGTTGTACTCACCTAATTGTGGTTGCAGGGGTCGAAACTCAGCTCCTGGCACCGCCTCTTCACTGCATGAACTGTATCACTGTAGGCAACAAGAGCATTTCACCCCTCCATGGAAGATGTGTTCATTTAATATCACATACCTACAAGTTCCTCCCAAGAAGCTCATTGCTAGTAATCCCTTCCTTAAATCTCTTGTTAGAGCAACTGCTCAAGAAGAAATTTCTCACCTAGCTGGTAGTAACAAGTTATCACAAGTTATATACACTGATGGATCTAAACAGGAGTCTTCTGGCAGGGCTGCATCTGCTCTTGTTGCCACCTCCCTAGTTAAGAACGATAATAAATTTGTTGAGTTAGGCATAAGAATTAACAACTGGGCGTCTACACTGCAAACTGAATTGTTTGCAATCCTAATGGCGCTAAAGCTAACCTATGACACTGAGCTTGACTCTATCATCATTACTGATTCTGTGTCATCATTGAAGGCTCTTGGCTCATATAATGACTCCAACAACATGCTCATTGGGGAAGCCAGGTATGGATACTCAAAAATTAGGGACAAAGGAATTAATGTACAATTGCTATGGATCCCATCACACATTGGATTACTCCTTCATGATAAAGTTGATATGTTAGCCAAGAAGAGTATCGAGAAGGAGAATGTAGAATATAACTTTGGTATAACTGTGTCTAGCATTAGGAATAATATTAGGAGAGAAGTAAATAATGAAAATGATTGTTATAGGAATGCAGTTAGAAGCCTGAGTAGATCTATAACCCACTATGATAACATGAACGTAGATAAGTATGTTTATGGAGCAACTTGCAATGTGAACAGACTGACTGATGTTGTAGTGGCCAGGCTTAGGCTTGGTTACAAGTACTTCTGGCAGTTTGGGAGACACACAGATGATGATCAAACTAAATGTAAATTATGTGATCAGGCATATGGTCACTCTCTTGAACACTATGTGCTTAATTGTCCACTTATTGAGGAATACAGAGACAGACAGTATAATAACCTATGTGACATGTCAAGATATCTTATTAATGAAAATAAGATACCAGATATACTAAGCAAATTTCCTAAATTTGCTTGTAACAGATAAGTGAACTATAGATATGTAGATATAAATCCATATGTATTCCTGTTAACCCTTTGGGGCCTAGTTCCTAGGCCTTTTGTGTATCCATATGCTCTCGCGCTACCGTCCACAGGATGGATATGGGGTGCACAATAAACTAGCCACTTCGGTGGCAAAATCTAATCTAATCTCTTCACTGAGTGCTGCAGCGCTGTATAGCCCTTGTGGCTTAGCGCTTCTTTTTGATTATAATAATAATTCACTGAGTGCTACTAGGTCCTCTCTCTCCCTGCTCCATGAGCTTTGTCATACCTCATATTAAAGCTATGTATGGTTCCTGCCTCCACTAGTTGTGTAGCAGAGCTATTGTTTTTATTATATTGGGGATTTGGGGGCTTTTAGGGCTTAGGGAATTTTGGGGGCTTAACCACCCTCCCCAGGCTCCCCCATGCAACAAGCTCTGTCGGACCAGGACTCTTAAATTTGAAAGGAAATATTACAGGAAAAAATATATCACATATACGAGGCCTGGTCTCAGACTGGGCCGCGGGGGCGTTGACCCCCGAAAGCCCCCAGCTATATAAGTGCATGCTGAATGCAAATAGATATTCGTAGGATTTTCGTGTCATCTTAGTGTTCATGAGACGAAATAACAAAAATTTCCTGTCAGTGTAAAGCTTTAATTTAAAGGCTTCAGGGCCCTAAGTCTGTTCAACTGCCTCCCAGTGTACATAAGGGGAATTACCAATAGAATTACCAAAATTAAAAAGTAATTCAAGTATCATGTAAGCTAGCCTAAGGGGCCCCCATAACAATTCAAGATTCAGGGCCCTAAAAATGTAAATCCGCCATTGGTAGAACCTCCCCTTTGACCCATGCATGTCAGGAGAATTGATAGGGAACAGTGTAGTAAAGAAAGCGAATGCCAAACTGAAGTTCCTGTATAGACAAGCACAGTGTCTACCTACTGAGGCTCGCAGGACCCTATGTCTAGCCCTTATACAATGCCATATGGATTACGCTTGCTCTTCTTGGTACTCTGCCTTGACAAAAAAAAACTGAAAGATAGACTGCAAATCACCCAGAACAAAATCGTAAGATTCATCCTGGGGCTGGGACCAAGAGAACATGTAGGCCAGGATGAATTACAGCAGTTGGATATGCTGAATGTTGAAGACAGAGTAAAACAACTGAAGCTAAATCATGTTTATAAAATTGCTCACAAACAATGTCCAGAATATCTTGCTGTCAATTTTGTCAAGGTTGGGAACCAAAGCAATCATAGTACTAGGGGGAGAGAGCACAACTTTGTAGTACCCACAGTCAGTGGCCAGGCTTCAAACACCTTTTATTGTACAGCAATAAAGGAATGGAACAGACTACCCGCACATGTCAAAGCCAGTCATAGCGTGAACCAGTTCAAGAAGAGTGCCAAAAGGTGTCTGATGAATGTAGCTACAGAAAGGGAGGGGAATGATTTTCTATTTTTTAGCTAACATACGTGTAAATTTTACCTTATTCCTTGTAATGACCCTCGTATTGTAGATAGTCTTAATGACCTTGGTGTAGCAGATAGTCTTTTTAGTATGATAATAAGATGTTATCTTCATTGTAGAATAATAAGAAAATATTATAACCTTTATACTATAATAATAAGGTAAAAGGACCCCAATGGAAATAAGTCACTCTGTCTGACTTTTTTGGGTTATCCTTGGTTCTCTACACATATGCTGCTATGTATGATAATTCTATGTAACTGTATTTGTGCATACCTGAATAAACTTACTTACTTACTTACTGCACAACACAAAATACAAAATTCTCCGATGCTATAGGTCCCCCACAGTCACACTGGCAGAGCCAGACTTCCTGGATCATGTCTCCAATGTTACTTCCTATATTCTTTCCCCTCATAAAAGTACTGTTGTGGCTAATATCACCCCCAAATAAACAATTTGCACAAGAAATAATATCTTTTCCCGGAGTGTGGACAGCTTGCTTGTATTTACAAATATAAAAGAAAGGCTATGAGACCAGCCTATAAACTAGATACCAACCAAGTTTTTTGACGTTTCGCTCTATGTACAACTTAATAATTCACTAATGGTAGCATTTACTTTGTAATTCAAGTCTTACAACTGTTGTTTCCCTTCACCAAGAAATGTATTAATATACCTTGCAGTTGATGTATCTTAAATAGAAGTCAAAGTGACTTATTTACATCGGGGTCGCTCATTCTCTCTTAGGAAAAAATGATTTAGATGTGGAGGACATGCATTTAAAAACAAGATACATAGATCTTACCAGCAAGAAGTAAGTGGTGTTGAGGAGGAGGACTGGTAGTGTGGCCCCAGGGAAGTGTGGCCCCTGGGTTGTTGGCCCCTGGGTAGTGTGGTCCCTGACCAGACAACATATCATTGTAACCCCAACTCCGTTACTACACACTTCTTTTCTTCTATATAATTTGCACCTGTACGTTACATTTACGTATTACTTTATTACAATAATAATACTGATATTAGAGAGCATAAATCTAGTTATGCCACACTTGGGAAATTAGCTCATACTTGCCTTCAGTAAATATATTTATCATTTTACATATATATCTCGCATTGGCACTCCCCGTGGCACTGCCGTACACTTATATATGCAAAATAAATGCATATTTTCCTCATTATTATGACATTAAAGAAATAATGTTTTACCAGGGTACATATCAACAGAAAACATTAATATATGCAAATAGAATAAAGCAAACCGGCAACACCATCACAGAAGATTAAGTAATTAAAGTTCGTTGATGCCAGCCAGTCCCTTCCAGGGGGCGCCACAATGATGGTGGAGGCTTTTGATCCAGGGAATTAGACCTATACTCTCCGTTCTTGAATCGAACCTGACTGCCTCCTATTAAGTAGATTCTATATTACCCCTACGAGTTTAGGACATCTCATAAATATAATAATAATAAGAAACCCAAGAGAATCATCCTATAAAACGAAAGGAACATGTGAAAGACTTGGGAGTAATTATGTCGGACGACCTTTCTCTCAAAGAACACAAGGGTCTTAGTTATATGATGACCTACAGCTGGAGCTTTTGGTCATCTGACCTTAAACTCCAGGGTTTCCCCTAGCTTACCGGTCCACCTCTTTAAAGTTTGTATGTATAATGTTCGCCCAGACCGGGGTCCTGGCACGGGTCTTAATCTTGCGATGATCCGTCTCTGGCTCCTGAAGGAGAATGGGACCACCTCTTTAAAAAATCATGGTTATGATTATAACCATTAGTTCAGGACGCAGCATATACTTATGACAGATGACGTGGAGCAATGGTAGGCGGAGTCACCAGTGAACATAGCCAGTATTGGAAGTAGGTAGTGTCTATAGGTTAGATAAGGTTTGAAGAAATCCCTACATCAACATCTCAAGATGTTGATGTGTTTAACAGGATGTAAAGAAGCCAATGTGTGGCGAAATGTTTCCAAGATAAAGATAACCAAATGTTGCACAAGTGTCTCATTTATCAACATTTAACAGTTTATCAACACCTAAGGTGCTGAAACAAATTTTTCAGTAGCTATGGAAAAAGGTTGGATAAGTAAGTGGGAATGGTTGGTTTTGAGAAAGACCTGCCTTGTATGGGCCAGCAGACCTGCTGCAGTGTTCCTCCATTTAAAGAACCCCCTTTTGGGGATACTTAATAGTATTAATAACTAGATGTATTCCGGTCACTGTGCGATCCATGAAAGGTATTCCTAAATCTCACAAGCCAAGCCTCTACATCAGATGCAAAAGAAATAGTACAGGGTCATAATTAAATTCTATTGCAGCAAAATTACTATTACATTCATGGGAAAGTGCTAAACCATTATGGGTTATGCAACACCAGGGGGATATAATGGGAGGCATTCAGACTCGATCCAAGGAAGGGAAACAGGTCCAGTTCCATAGGCAACAAAATACATGTAGTATATTTATTCGTTTATGTATATGTTTGTAATACATAGGTAAATTTATATGTCATGCTGAATATGTAAAACTTGCGATTTTGGCTTAAATATCAACGCTCTTCTTGCTGAATAAGGCAAGCGAAAATTTGTGTATGCAATAATTTCGCAAAAATCATTCTGAACCTAACGAAAAAAAAATACTTTGTTGTATTTGTTTATTATTAAATTATTGTAAACTTATCTAAAATATATTTAGTTGGATTAGGCTAAATTAATTTGCACTTGTTATAATAAGGTTAGGTAAGTTTTCTAAGGTTTTCTTGGTCCAAAATTAATAATTTTTACATTAACATAAATAAAAAACAAATGCACATCTTTAAACGTATAAGAGAAAAATTTAGAAAGGACTTAATTTAAATGAGTTCTTGCTAATTGACCAATTTTACCTATTCGGCATTTTGGAGGGATGTGTAATATATCTTTATATATGCTTCTAAACTGTTGTATCTGGGTGCCTATGCAAAAACAGTGATTATGCATGAGTGAGGTGAAAGTGTTGAATAATGATGAAAATATTTTCGTTATAGGTATTTTCTTTCTTTTTGGGTCACCCTGCCTAGGTGGGAGACGGCCGAGGGATATGTTGTGTATCTTTATACGTATATGCTTCTAAGCTGTCGTTCTGGGCACCTCTGCAAAAACAGTGATTATGTGTGAGTGAGGTTAAAGTGTTGAATGGTGATGAAAGTATTTTCTTTTTGGGGATTTTCTTTCTGGGTCACCCTGCCTCGGTGGGAGATGGCCGACTTGTTAAAATAAATAAATAAATAAATAAATATATATATATATATATATATATATATATATATATATATATATATATATATATATATATATATTTTTTTTTTTTTTTTTTTTTTTTTTCAACAAGTCGGCCGTCTCCCACCGAGGCAGGGTGACCCAAAAAAGAAAGAAAATCCCCAAAAAGAAAATACTTTCATCATCAATCAACACTTTCACCACACTCGCACATTATCACTGTTTTTGCAGAGGTGCTCAGAATACAACAGTCTAGAAGCATAAACATATAAAGATACACAACATATCCCTCCAAACTGCCAATATCCCAAACCCCTCCTTTAAAGTGCAGGCATTGTACTTCCCATTTCCAGGACTCAAGTCCGACTATATGAAAATAACCGGTTTCCCTGAATCCCTTCACTAAATATTACCCTGCTCACACTCCAACAGATCGTCAGGTCCCAAGTACCATTCGTCTCCATTCACTCCTATCTAACACGCTCACGCACGCTTGCTGGAAGTCCAAGCCCCTTACCCACAAAACCTCCTTTACCCCCTCTCTCCAACCCTTTCGAGGACGACCCCTACCCCGCCTTCCTTCCCCTATAGATTTATATGCTTTCCATGTCATTCTACTGTGATCCATTCTCTCTAAATGACCAAACCACCTCAACAACCCCTCTTCTGCCCTCTGACTAATACTTTTATTAACTCCACACCTTCTCCTAATTTCCACACTCCGAATTTTCTGCATAATATTTACACCACACATTGCCCTTAAACAGGACATCTCCGCTGCCTCCAACCGTCTCCTCGCTGCTGCATTTACCACCCAAGCTTCACACCCATATAAGAGTGTTGGTACTACTATACTTTCATACATTCCCTTCTTTGCCTCCATAGATAACGTTTTTTGACTCCACATATACCTCAACGCACCACTCACCTTTTTTCCCTCATCAATTCTATGATTAACCTCATCCTTCATAAATCCATCCGCCGACACGTCAACTCCCAAGTATCTGAAAACATTCACTTCTTCCATACTCCTCCTCCCCAATTTGATATCCAATTTTTCTTTATCTAAATCATTTGACACCCTCATCACCTTACTCTTTTCTATGTTCACTTTCAACTTTCTACCTTTACACACATTCCCAAACTCATCCACTAACCTTTGCAATTTTTCTTTAGAATCTCCCATAAGCACAGTATCATCAGCAAAAAGTAACTGTGTCAATTCCCATTTTGAATTTGATTCCCCATAATTTAATCCCACCCCTCTCCCAAACACCCTAGCATTTACTTCCTTTACAACCCCATCTATAAATATATTAAACAACCATGGTGACATTACACATCCCTGTCTAAGACCTACTTTTACCGGGAAGTAGTCTCCCTCTCTTCTACACACCCTAACCTGAGCCTCACTATCCTCATAAAAACTCTTTACAGCATTTAATAACTTACCACCTATTCCATATACTTGCAACATCTGCCACATTGCTCCTCTATCCACTCTATCATATGCCTTTTCTAAATCCATAAATGCAATAAAAACTTCCCTATCTTTATCTAAATACTGTTCACATATATGCTTCAATGTAAACACCTGATCTACACATCCCCTACCCACTCTAAAACCTCCTTGCTCATCCGCAATCCTACATTCTGTCTTACCTCTAATTCTTTCAATTATAACCCTACCGTACACTTTTCCTGGTATACTCAGTAAGCTTATTCCTCTATAATTTTTACAGTCTCTTTTGTCCCCTTTCCCTTTATATAAAGGGACTATACATGCTCTCTGCCAATCCCTAGGTACCTTCCCCTCTTTCATACATTTATTAAACAAAAGTATCAACCACTCCAACACTATATCCCCCCCTGCTTTTAACATTTCTGTCATGATCCCATCAGTTCCAGCTGCTTTACCCCCTTTCATTTTACGTAATGCCTCACGTACCTCCCCCACACTTACATTCTGCTCTTCTTCACTCCTAAAAGATGGTATACCTCCCTGACCAGTGCATGAAATTACTGCCTCTGTTTCTTCCTTAACATTTAAAAGTTCCTCAAAATATTCTCGCCATCTACCCAATACCTCCATCTCCCCATCTACTAACTCCCCTACTCTGTTTTTAACTGACAAATCCATATTTTCCCTAGGCTTTCTTAACTTGTTTAACTCACTCCAAAATTTTTTCTTATTTTCATTAAAATTTCTTGACAGTGCCTCTCCCACTCTATCATCTGCTCTCCTTTTGCACTCTCTCACCACTCTCTTTACCTTTCTTTTACTCTCCATATACTCTGCTCTTCTTATAACACTTCTGCTTTGTAAAAACCTCTCATAAGCTACCTTTTTCTCTTTTATCACACCCTTTACTTCATCATTCCACCAATCACTCCTCTTTCCTCCTGCCCCCACCCTCCTATAACCACAAACTTCTGCCCCACATTCTAATACTGCATTTTTAAAACTATTCCAACCCTCTTCAACCCCCCCACTACTCATCTTTGCACTAGCCCACCTTTCTGCCAATAGTCGCTTATATCTCACCCGAACTTCCTCCTCCCTTAGTTTATACACTTTCACTTCCCTCTTACTTGTTGTTGCCACCTTCCTCTTTTCCCATCTACCTCTTACTCTAACTGTAGCTACAACTAAATAATGATCCGATATATCAGTTGCCCCTCTATAAACATGTACATCCTGGAGCCTACCCATCAACCTTTTATCCACCAATACATAATCTAATAAACTACTTTCATTACGTGCTACATCATACCTTGTATATTTATTTATCCTCTTTTTCATAAAATATGTATTACTTATTACCAAATTTCTTTCTACACATAGCTCAATTAAAGGCTCCCCATTTACATTTACCCCTGGCACCCCAAATTTACCTACTACTCCCTCCATAACATTTTTACCCACTTTAGCATTAAAATCCCCAACCACCATTACTCTCACACTTGATTCAAAACTCCCCACGCATTCACTCAACATTTCCCAAAATCTCTCTCTCTCCTCTACACTTCTCTCTTCTCCAGGTGCATACACGCTTATTATAACCCACTTTTCACATCCAATCTTTATTTTACTCCACATAATCCTTGAATTAATACATTTATAGTCCCTCTTTTCCTGCCATAGCTTATCCTTCAACATTATTGCTACTCCTTCTTTAGCTCTAACTCTATTTGAAACCCCTGACCTAATCCCATTTATTCCTCTCCACTGAAACTCTCCCACCCCCTTCAGCTTTGTTTCACTTAAAGCCAGGACATCCAGCTTCTTCTCATTCATAACATCCACAATCATCTCTTTCTTATCATCTGCACAACATCCACGCACATTCAGACTTCCCACTTTGACAATTTTCTTCTTCTTATTCTTTTTAGTAATCTTTACAGGAAAAGGGGTTACTAGCCCATTGTTCCCGGCATTTTAGTTGACTTTTACAACACGCATGGCTTACGGAGGAAAGATTCTTATTCCACTTCCCCATGGATATAAAAGGAAAATTAATAAGACCAAGAACTATTAAGATAAAATCAAAGAAAACTCAGATGAGTGTGTATAAATAAATGTGTACATGTATGTGTAGTGTGACCTAAGTGTAAGTAGAAGTAGCAAGACATGCCTGTAATCTTGCATATTTATGAGACAGACAAAAGACATCAGCAATCCTACCATCATGTAAAACAATCACAGGCTTCGTTTTACACTCACTTGGCAGGACGGTAGTACCTCCCTGGGTGGTTGCTGTCTACCAACCTACTACCTATATATATATATATATATATATATACACATACATACATACTCGCCTGTATGTGGTTACATGGGTCGAATCACAGCTCCTGTGTACTCACCTATGTAGTTGGTAGTTGCAGGAATTGAGTCCTTCAACTTGTCGTTTACCAGATTCACTCCCTTCTAGCTTCATGGATCCTATCATACTTACTCCTAAAACTATGTATGGAGACTGCCTCCACCACTTCAAAATCGTTCCACTTCCCGACCACTCATAGACTAAAGAAAAGCTTCCTGACAATGCTGTGGCTCATCTGTGTCTTTAACTTTAAGCTGTGCCCCCAAATTCCCATATCTTGTTTCTCAAAGAGCCTATCCCTATCTGTCCTATTAATTCCCCCGAGGATTTTGCGTTATCATATCTCCTTTGGCTCTTCTATCCTTCAGCATCGTTAAGATTAAATTCCATTAGCCTCTCCTCTTATCTCATGCATTTTAGCTTTACAAGTCTCAATGAATACTTCTGTACCCTCTCCAGTATATTAACATGCTTTTTCAGGAGTGGGTTTCATACTGGTGCTGCATAATCCAAGATGGGCCTGACGTATGTTGTATGAAGGACCTGGAATGATTCTGTTAGGATTCCTGAAGGTTACTCTGAGATTTACCAGATGAGCATTGGATACAGGGATTCTGTTATGAGTAGTGATATACTGGGCACTATGGTCATCCCTAGGTCTTTCTCTGAGTGAAATCTGCAACCCTGTCCCTTAAGTTTACACTCAGTGTCCAGTCTTCTTGCCCCTATCCCAATGTTCATAACCTTTCATTTGCCAGAATTTAATTCGTCACCCCTTAGCCAACCAATCTTACAGTTTGTCCAAAGCCACTTTGAGCCTTTTTGTTATTCTCTTTAGTTTTATATCAGTAAATAGGGATACATCTGATTCAATCCCATCTGGAATATTATTCACATAAACTAGAAACAGTAAAAGTCTTAATACAGATGCTTGTGGAACCCCACTGGTTACTATGCCATTCTGACATCTTTTCTATCACAAAGGATGGTTTACCTGTGATGGTGTTTCTGTATATTCTATCACAAAGGATGGATTATATACAAAAGGTAATCAAATATGTTAGCTTGAGGTAGGAGACTTCAGTACTGATGAGAATACCATCAAGCATTCTTCAGTACACTAATTCTTAGCAGACAAGAAATTTGATAGTTTGCCTGAATCTATTCCCTGGATGTTAGCCAACTGTTGTGTCACATTCTTGAGCAAGATCTCAATGACTGTTCGCCACCATAGAATAAGGTCATAACATTATGGCCAGAACGATCCACAATTTGGGAAGGAAACTTTAGACGATAATAGGTCTGTCCTAGACTATTATAAAGTTGTGATTTGACAATGGCTCAGGACAAACTGTAATGTTCCTTCTCCAAATTGTAAGTAATAGTGAATTTTTCCAACTACTTTATTAATTTTATTCTCCTGTACATTAAATATCTCAGACTATTTTTTATTTTATTTTACAGGGAGGGAAGGCAAGGAAGCTCAAAAAGCACCTTGGGGAATTGGAAGCAGATTTGATCCAAGGAAAAGGGTAGCTCTAAATCTTTAGATCAAAGTACCTCCCCTGAAGGGCCAGATACAATAACTTGTAGAAATGCCTTCTTTGATCCCATTAATACATGCTAAACTTTGTACTGAGAAAGGAATCTTCCTTGAAGGCTGTAAAATTTACAAACCTAATTTGGAAGTTCTAAATCCATAAGGAAAATGTAATGCCTACAGAATAGCTTGACTTTCTAAGTGCAGTGTCAACTTCAGTACCTAATGGTTATATAGCAGGGGCTACTAATTACAGTATTATATTCATGGGAATCACTTAAATCCATATATAGCAGCTGGGAAATGATAGGCAATTATGTTTGAGTCCTGGAAGTGGAGTATAGCTCTTAATTTTTTTTATCAAGAGCTCTTCACCAGCATCAAAGTGCCAATATTGATGGTGAAATACTGGGTGGGAAGTCTGTATTAACTTACACAAAATATTCTTGGTTTACAGGTATAAATAAAAATAGTATCAATTTAAATTTTTATTTAACTTAAAGAAGTTTTTCTTGTATAATTAGTACTGTATTATGTAATTTGTATTGATAAAACTAATACAATCCTAAAATGGGTACTTATAGAAAAATATATTAAAACTCTAGTTATGATTGGCTAAGGCACATTAGCTATGTAATTTCCACTTTTTAACATAGGTACTTACTGAAATACTTTAAGAATTAATCTTCTGAAAGATTACACTAAAATTAAGCTGTACCCAAACGTGGCATTTGTTAATTGTAATTGTAAGGCATACTCTTAACAATATAAATGTAACTATGTGACATCTATAGCACACGTCCATTGAAATAAAAAAATATAAATTCTTGAAAAATCAACCTCCAAAATTATATAAATTAATACTTTGGAATACTCTTGAAAAAAAGGTCAGCTCTTTTAAAATTCCTATATAGTAGTGCAATTCTTTGTAAATGCAACTGAAAAAGCCCTTAGAAAACTGAATAGCACATACTATGACAACTTTTCTATACACTATTCAATATTCAAAATCCTTTCTTAATTCCATTTACTAACAACCGCACTATGCAGACGCTTCATAAGAGCTGATTCTACTAATAACAATCACCCTCATTTTGCAACTGTTTTTCTTTCATTTCTATGAAAGGCACGTTATGATTTGTGAAGAATGTTATCCTTATGGATAGTCAGAAACATTTATCATGACACCTCTAACTTTATGAATGAGTAAGAGAGGGGTATTCATCAGTCATAAGCGCAAAAGTACGGCAGTTTGGGCAGTTAGACTGTCGTTTCAACCAATCTTTGATGCATTTCTCGTGGAATACATGCTGACACTGGAGGGGTACAGTAGAGCTAGCACTAAGAGCTTCCAGGCATATGGAACATGACTCTTCTGCCTTCATTCCTTCTTCATTTACAGGGCCCTTCCATTCAGGTCCTGGAGATGCACCTGGGCCTTGGGTGAGTCCTGCCCAAGGAGCCACTGTGGCCTGCCCACAACCAGCATGGCGAGAACGTAGTTGGAGCTTCACTCGTTCTACAATCTTTTCTGTGCTCATTCCTGACAGGCTATTATTATTCTGATTGCGAACTTCACGAAGAGCAGAACATATTTCAGGCCTGAAAATATGAAAAAGTATGTTAAATTTTTATTAGCAAAACTAATGCCTAGCTTAGACTAATATGAGGTTACAGTATATGAAAGTAAATACAGTATAGGCACTGAATATTAAACACTTGCAATGTAATGATTAATTTAGCGTTTATCAGTAACACAAACTATTATAACTCATTTACTATTTATACATCATACTACAAAACTGTTTTGATTTACATTTCCTAATGTAATACCTTTTTTTCTTTTTTAAATATCGGCCGTCTCCCATCGAGGCAGGGTGACGCATCATTCAAATCTTTTACCAACATTCACACGCAACCACTGTCTTCGCAGAGGTACTCAGAATTGACAGTTTAGATGCCCCTCCAAACTGCAAATTTCCCCATCCCTCCTTCAGTGCAAGCACTGTACTTCCCAATGCCAGATTCAAGTCTGGCTAACCAGTTCCCCCTGAATCTCTTCACAAAATATTGCCTCTCCTCACTCCAGTCTGACATGTTCTACACATGCCTGCTGGATGTCCAAGCCCCTCACATACAAAACCCCCTTTACCCCCTCCCTTCAACTGGTCACATCTTAATTAGGTTTAATGACGAGGCATCAGCAATAACTTTATTCAAGCAATAAGTAACATTCACTGTCATGAGAGAATTTAACAACAGGTCACAGCAGAGACTAAATACTTCATACCTAACCAAGAGCATCTTCAGATCGAGTGATAAACAGCATAAAATGAAAAAAAATACAAGACTAGGATTAATGCGCATATAACTAGCAAAACTTTATACATCAATACTGTACTTGCAAAACTTATAAGAAATCTAAACAGCTGTATTATGCTAACAGTTTTGATGAGACAAAAAAGAACAATTCCATTATTTTACAAGTACAATAGCCAAACATTCAGCAATAAAATGACACCTAGCAATATTATTATTATTATAATCAAAAAGAAGCGCTAAGCCACAAGGGCTATACAGCGCTGCAGGGCAGGAAGGAAGCGAGGGCATTAGGTGGCAAAAGGGAGATGGATGAGTAATAGGTTACGGAGAACAGCGGGGCAGTGGATGGTGAAAGGGTTAAGGGCAGCAAGAGACTGAGCTAGAAAAGGCTGAGGGGAGTGCGAAAGGTATCATCATCAGAGTTTGTGGAGTAAATCAGTCATTTTCAAGAAGTCAATGAGAGAGTCAGGATTAAAGGAGGGTCCATCAGCAAGAAGGGAAGGTAAAGAGAGAGTAGTAGAACGAAGACGACGTTGGAGGTAAATTCTGCGTGCTCGTTGATAGAGAGGGCAGTCTAACAGAATGTGGCTAATCGATACTGGAACTTGACACTGCTCACAGAGAGGAACAGGGTGCCTCTCCATGAGATACCCATGAGTAAGACGAGTGTGGCCAATGCGAAGGCAGGAGAGAGTGGTCTCCCAACCTCGGCACTGATGACAAGAAGACGGCCAGTAACCTATGCTCGGTTTAATATAAAGAAGTTTGTTACCGAGCAGAGTTGACCAACGTTGTTGCCAACGGGTGTGAAGGTGGGTAGCTATTGCAGCAAAATAGTCCAGAAATGGAACACCTCTATAGGAAATTGGTAAGTCATGTACTGCTGACCGCGCAGCAGTGTCTGCCTGTTCATTGCCCTATACGTCGACATGACCAGGGACCCAACAAAAAACAATATCTTTATGCTTGGTAGAGATACGGCGTAGCCAAAGTTGGATACGGAGAACTAGGGGGTGAGATGTATCAAATTTTCGTATAGCCTGTAGAGCACTAAGGGAGTCTGAGACTACCACAAATGATGACACAGGCATAGATGCAATATGAATAAGTGCTGCAAAAATGGCATACAATTCAGCAGTAAAAATGCTAGCCGAAGATAGTAAATGCCCTCGCACGACACTGTCCGGAAACACTGCTGCGAATCCGACGCCATCTGAAGACTTAGAGCCATCTGTGTACACAGCAATGGCATGAGCATGAGAGTGGAAGTGATCAAGAAAAAGAGAGCGGGAAGCCACCGTAGGCAGTTGGGCTTTCGAGCAAGGGAGTGAGAAAGAACAGACCCAAACAGCTGGAACTTCCCAGGGGGGTAGGGAAAAGTGAGATGCTACATGAACATATAAAGGTGGTAACTGAAGGGAAGATAAGAGCGAATGTAGGCGAAGAGAAAAGGGACAGAGCAAACAGGGGCGGCGAACAAATAAAGAATGTCTACTAATATCGGTGACCATTCTATAAATGGAAGGATTGTGGAGATCGTGAGAGCGTACATAGTAGCAAAGGAAATGGGCATCACGGCGATCAGACAAGGATGGAACATTCGCTTCTGCATAGAGGCTCTCAACAGGGGAAGAGCGAAAAGCACCAAGGCATAAACATAATCCTTGGTGAGGGATGGGGTTAAGGCTAGAGAGAGTAGCAGGAGAGGCCGGTGAATAAATCTGGTCACCATAATGAGTTTGATAAAACGAGGGGAATGTGGGACAATCAGCTCCCCATGAAAGATGAGCAAGGGTTTTAAGAAGGTTTAGCCGGCTGTGACAAGTTGCCTTCAGAGAGGTAATGTGAGGTTTCCAGGATAACCTACGGTCAAAGAGAAGGCCTAGAAACCTGACTGTATCACGTTTGGGATACGGGAGCAATAGGGATACAAAGGATGATCGGAGATGACAGAGCGTCTAGTGAAAGTAATTTGGCGAGTTTTGGTACTGGAAAATTTAAACCCATGCGTGGTGGCCCAAGTGGAAACACGGTCGACCGCATGCTGGAGAGAGACTGCAATGAGATGACAGTCAGCGCCTGCACAAGCAATAGCGAAGTCATCAACATAGAGTGATGACCAAACATTGGGTGGAAGAACAGAGGCCAAATCATTTATAGCAAGGAGAAAAAGTGTTGTGCTCAGAACACATCCCTGAGGGACACCTTCAGCTTGGACGAAGTCCAGGGAAAGCACATTAGTGACTCGAACACGGAAGTGTCTGTCAGTTAAAAAGTTCTTAACCCTTTGAGGGTTTTCGTCGTACTAGTACGTTTTACGCGTAGGGGTTTTTGACGTACTAGTACTCATAAATTCTAGCGGCCTCAAATCTAGTGGGAGAAAGCTGGTAGGCCTTCATATGAAAGAATGGGTCTATGTGGTCAGTGTGCACAGTCTAAAAAAAATCCTGCAGCACACAGTGCATAATGAGAAAAAAAAAACTTTGACCATTTTTTTTTAATAAATCAGCTACTTTGCAGTGTATTTTCGTATGGTATTTATTGTTGTATTCTAGTTTTCTTGGTCTCATTTTATAGAATGGAAGACATATTACAGAAATTGAGATGATTTTGACTGGTTTTACAAAGAAAGGTGCCTTGAAATTGAGCTCAAAGTAGCAGAAATGTTCGATTTTTACCAAACTTCAAAAGTAAACAAATCGTGCCAAGCGTGCAATACACGTCAACTGGTGAGTCTAATATTCTTTCACAAGTGCACCAATAATATTTATACCATTTTTTACACTAATGCAGTAGTCTGCATAACAGTAAATCTTATATTTTTTGTGAAAATAAAAATTCAAAGTGGAAAGCAAAAGAATATAAGAGGGGACTTGAGACATGACTAATGACTAGAGGAAATGTCATTTTAGTGCCAGGAATGTCTTTCTTGTTTATTCTGGACCCTATTCCGAAATTGGCATCTTTTGAAATTTGTGTGAAATTGGCAAAATTGCTAAATTCTGACCACTGTACTGGATAGTTGAATTTCATAAATGAGTGGTTTCTTGCATCCATTCGATAGAAAAAATGGAGTTCTAGCGAAATATTCATGTTTTTTGTCGACTAGTACAGTGAAATTGGCCGAAAATGGGGCTCAAAGTGGGCAAAATCGCCGATGCGTAAACATCGCCGAGACCGCTAACTTTGCGAGAGCATAATTCCGTAAGTTTTCTATCAAATTTCAAACTTTTGGTGTCTTTATGATCGGGAAAAGATTCTCTATCTTTTCATAAGAGAAAATAATTTTTTTTTTTTTAAATTTGGCCGACCCTGAGAACGAGTTTCGGAGAGGGCCTGTCGACCCTCAAAGGGTTAAGGAAGGATGGTAGATTGCCTCGGAGGCCTAAGGAGTGGGCTTGGGCCAAAATATTATACCTCCAAGTTGTGTCATATGCCTTCTCAAGGTCAAAAAATATGGCAATAACTGAGTGATTGTTCGCAAAGGCATTACGAACATACGTATCCAAGCATAGTAAGGGGTCTATGGTAGAATGGCCCTTACGAAAGCCATATTGACTAGCAGAGAGACTGTTGTGTGTCTCTAAATACCACATTAAACGTCGATTTACCAGATGTTCCATCACTTTGCAAACTGCACTAGTAAGAGCGATGGGACGATAGTGGGAGGCATCATGTCCTGTAGTACCCGGCTTGCGGAAAGGGAGAACAATGGCAGATTTCCACAGCTGGGGAAGAACTCCTTGTGCCCAAATAAGATTGAAGAGGTGTAAGAGGACTACAAGGGCTGACTGATGTAAATGTAACATACGAATATGAACGTCGTCAGGCCCAGCTGCCGATGATCGGCAAGCTGAGAGTGTTGCCTCCAGTTCCTGATGTGTAAAAGGCACATTATACTGTTCTTCTCTGAGAGAAGAAAAGTCCAAGGGTACTAACTCTCTGGCAGACTTTGAGGAAAGAAACGAGGGGCATAGATGGAGCCCCCGGGAAATACGGACCACATGAGTGCCAATTTCAATGGCAACGTCAAGAGGGTTTGCTACATCATTACTGGCGACCCGTAGAATGGGAGCCGGGTCAGTAGAGTATTTACCACTCAATTTCCTCACTTTTTTCCAGACTGCACTCATAGAAGAAGCAGAGGTGATGGTGGAAACATAGTCTTGCCAGCAAGTGCGTTTAGCATCACGGATGACACGGCGAGAGATCGCACGCTTCTGCTTAAAATCAAGAAGTCTCGCATTGGTTCTATTGTATCGGTACCTGCCCCATGCAGCGCATTTCAAACGTACTGCACGAGCACAAGCAGGAGACCACCAAGGCACGCACTTCTGAGAATGCCTGCCTGAGGTTTGGGGTATAGAATGAGAAGCTGCGGTATAAACTGACGTCGAGAAGAGGTATAGGAGCTCATCAATGGAGGATGAAGAAGGAACCTTACTAAAAGCAGTGAGTTGTGAGTGAAGGTCCCAATTTGCCCGATCAAACTGCCAGCGAGGACTAAGGAAAGGTGGTGAATATGAAGGAGAAGTAAGAATGATTGGAAAATGATCGCTGTCATGTAAGTCCGGTAGAACAGACCAGGTGAAGTCTAGTGCAGTGGAGGAAGAGCAGACTGACAGATCGATGCAAGAGAGAGTATGAGTACGAGGATCAAAATGGGTGGGAGTACCCGTATTTAAAACATGGAGGGGGTGAGAGGCGAGAAAAGCCTCCAACTGGATGCCACGTGAGTCACAATGAGACCCCCCCCAGAGGAAATGGTGGGCGTTAAAATTGCCAAGTAACAGAAGTGGTGGTGGTAAGGATGAGACTAGAAAGGCAAAATCTGGGATAGAAAATGCTCGAGAAGGAGAGAGATATAAAGAACATATTGTAAACCACTTATTCAAGTGGATACGGGCTGCAGTGTAATGCAGCGAGGTATGGACAAATAGTTGACAGTACGGAATATCATTGCGTAGAAGGGCACTTTCATTAAAGGTCCCATCTGAGAAAGGATCTGAAGAAGACAATAAATTATAGCCTGAGATAGGTTGGAAAACAGCTGAGTGTAATTTTGGTTCTTGTAAGCAAGCACCAACAGGGGAAAACCTGGAAAGCAACATCTGAAGCTCACCCCGATTACCCGAGGCCGCAGATATTCCACTGTAAATAGGCCATGATTGGCAATGAAGAAAATACCAGGAATCCGTAGGGAAGGGCATCTACGGACTAGAGGGGTTAGAAAAGTCAACGTGTGGTGGCATTGGAAGACGTTCAAGCAGCGAAGGAACGGAGCGTTGCGAAGAATGGAGTTGTGAAGATGGAGGAGGGGGAAGAGAAGGAACAGGAGGTGAATCAGTGTCCATTGAAGGTTTAGTCTCTGCAATATATTCTGAAATGGCTTCAAGTGTTTCTGAATTCAAAGATGTATGGGAGACCATATTGGAGGTAGAAGGAGGAGGGTGAGTAAAGATAGGGACAGTAATGGACTGTACCAAAGTAGAGGGGGACGAAAAAGTGTAGGGGACTGGAGATGAAGTGTGTGTGTGGGGGGGGGGGGGACAGAAGAGGCAGAAACCTGGGAGGTGGCAGAAGAGGGAGAAACTTGGGAGGGGACGGGGGTGGAAGGCATAGTACGAGGAGGAGGGTGAACCTCCACACTTGTAATAGGGCCAGAGAGAGGGGAAGAACTAGGCACAGAGACTGGAAAGGTAAAGTGTGGAGGTGGAAGAAGGGAAGGAAGGGGCAAAGAAGATTTGAGCAATGTGGATTTTTTGGACTTCTGAGAAGTAGAGGGGCGATTGGTATGTGTCGTACGAGGTCTTGTCGATACTGGGGCTTATGAGGAAGGATGCGAAGTTGTGAGAACAGACTGAGTTGTAGTCAGGACGTCAGAGCCAAGGACAGCAAAAGGATTAGATGCCAGAGCGGCTATGGGAGGGGTAACAACAGAGGAGGCTGCAGAAGATGGGACCCCAGAAGTGGGGGGATGTTTGGAAACACGAGAATAAGAAACACGGGGTAGTCTTCCTTGGAGGCGGAGATGAGTAACTGCCATAGCATAAGGGAGACCTTCTGCCTCTTTGAGGCAACAGATTTCACGCTCATTTAAGTAGACCTGGCAACGGCGGGAGTACGAAGGATGAGCTTCATTACAATTAAGGCAAGATGGAGGTTGGCTGCAAGATGTATTAGAATGGTCGGCAGCACCACAGATTGGGCATTCGGCTATAGGTCTGCAATATTTCGCTGGGTGACCAAAACGCCAGCAATTTCTACACTGTTGCGGTGTAGGGATCACGCTGCGAACTTGGAACCGATGTCCCGCAACATAAACAGAGGACGGGAGTTCTCGGCTGTCGAAAGTTAATCGAGCCACATTGCAAGGGTAACGCCTCCGCCCACGGGCAGGAAGGACATAAGTGTCTACTTTGAGGATTGGGAGATCCTGGAGATCCAGCTGTTCAAGAATGTCATTGCCACATGACTGGAAATTTTGTTGGACTATGGGATGGGGCAGAATGACAGTACCACTACAAGAATTGAGAGAAAGATGTTTTTCAATAGTGATAGGAGTAGTATCGATATGCAAAAGGAGAGAAAGATCATGAGCTTGGGTAGCATTCTGGACAGTGACGATGCACGTACCGCTCGAGTGCATGAAATGAAATATCTCTACCAACATGACGCAGGAGCGCTTTGCCAATACTATGGTCAGAAAGGTAAGAAGAAGTCGGTCTTAAAGTAAAGAATTTAGTCCATTGTGTGGTCCGAAACTGAGCGTGGAGAGGGAGTGCATGACGTGTCGGTCTTTTCCGAGTAGAATGGGAAGGTAACGAAGGAACATCATCAGGAGATTGACGTTGGCGTTTAGGAGTAGGACTGGAGTTGGTCCGTCGTGAAACGGGCTGGAGATTCAAAAATTGCCGTACCGTAGAGGGAGAGGCCGGAAGTATAGTCAAAGGAAAGCGGAGGTCAGACAAATCAAAGGAGTCAGGCGAAGCCCCGGTACCTGAAGCGGTTGAGGAAACAGCACCAGCAAGAGGTACAGGGGCATCAGCAGTGTCCGAAGAGTGGTCTAAAAACAAGGCAGGGTCAGAATGGGGTGCGGTATCAAGAAGGGGCCCGGGGGTAGTGGGTTCATGGATTGGATTCTCCATGGTTAGGTTACTTCTTTGCTTTTTGTTTTTAAGAAAAAAAAAAAAGAAAGAAAATAAAATAAAAATAAAAAAAAAAGAATAAATAAAAGGGGGGAGCGGGGAGGAATAGTTCCCAGGAGGAATGAAAGGGCCGGAAATCTCCCTCTGTGCCCAAGAGGACCTCAGCACCGCTAGTAGCGCAGATGCAGCATGGAACCCGTGCCATACCCTACCCTTCATGCCAGTAAACCAGCAATCCGGGATAGCAACCTCACATCTGCCGAGCTTCCTCGGTGGACAAAAGAGAGGGCGGCCGGATATCCGCCACAAAGCATACCTCCTTCGGCCACCACCCCCGGAATCCGAAAGGTGGTTTTCAGAGATACACCCGTCGCCCGAAAGACACCCAAAGCTACACTCCGGGATACCGGAGAGGGATCAGGACATCCCCAGGCGATCCAGATTCCACGGCAAACTACGCCACCGCCAAGAACCTCAATGGAATGGGATGGACCCCGGTATCCTTTCCCCTACCTAGGAACTAGCGCGCCTGTGGGAGAAATCCCAAAGGCCAAAAAGAGGAAGGGCAAAAGGGAGGGGTGGGGAGGAGGAAAGGAAAAAGGGGAGGATGGGATAGGGAAGGGGGGTAATTAGGTTCGGTCTGAGGAAGGAGACCGACAGGTCTAATTCCTCAGACCAAGAGCCTCTTCACCACAACAAGGAGCCCCCGTTGAAGAGGACACCTAGCAATAAAATGCTAGGTGTCATTTTACTGCTAGGTGAATGTGATTTTTCAGAGTAGACAATGGGATGTGTGCTCATGTACACACCCCAATATGATCCTACAAAAATTACCGTCTCTTGAAACAGCAGCCCTGCTTATCCTTACCATTAGGAAACTGCTTTACAGCCAAAATGGCATGTAAATAAAGTCATTCTTTACTAGTTTTGGGTTACTGAATTTGAAAATGATGCTTAAAATTGTTACAAATTCACTGTTTGTAAAAACACTGATTCATGCTGGTTAATTTTATCCTTGACTTGAGAAAGGAGTAAGGGCAAACTTCGGCCAATAGGACTCGTCAAGCTGAGAGGGAATAGTAAGAGGAAAGGAGAGAGTAAAGGGAAAGGGAAGAAAGGGGCAGTACAAGTCTGAAGGTGAAGAATAAAGGGGCAGTACAAGTTTGAAGGTGAAGAATAAAAAGCAGCAACAGAAACTAGTGACAAATGATGGTCTTAGCTTTACTAACAGTGCCTCTTCTACAGCTGTAGGAGCCTTCAAGGAGGTGACGATGCCTGTTAAGGGCTCGTCATCAAGAGCCCTTCACACCCAAAAAGCATTAGGTTGAATCGATGTAAGTGAAATCATTAAACAGGTATGTTACTAATGCTGAATACTGCATATACAATTTTTTTTTTTTTCAACAAGTCAGCCGTCTCCCACCGAGGCAGGGTGACCCAAAAAAAAAGAAAGAAAATCCTCAAAAAGAAAATACTTTCATCATCATTCAACACTTTCACCACACTCGCACATTATCACTGTTTTTGCAGAGGTGCTCAGAATACAACAGTTTAGAAGCATACACATATAAAGATACACAACATATCCCTCCAAACTGCCAATATCCCAAACCCCTCCTTTAAAGTGCAGGCATTGTACTTCCCATTTCCAGGACTCAAGTCCGACTATATGAAAATAACCGGTTTCCCTGAATCCCTTCACTAAATATTACCCTGCTCACACTCCAACAGATCGTCAGGTCCCAAGTACCATTCGTCTCCATTCACTCCTATCTAACACGCTCACACACGCTTGCTGGAAGTCCAAGCCCCTTGCCCACAAAACCTCCTTTACCCCCTCTCTCCAACCCTTTCGAGGACGACCCCTACCCCGCCTTCCTTCCCCTATAGATTTATATGCTTTCCATGTCATTCTACTTTGATCCATTCTCTCTAAATGACCAAACCACCTCAACAACCCCTCTTCTGCCCTCTGACTAATACTTTTATTAACGCCACACCTTTTCCTAATTTCCACACTCCGAATTTTCTGCATAATATTTACATCACACATTGCCCTTAAACAGGACATCTCCACTGCCTCCAACCGTCTCCTCGCTGCTGCATTTACCACCCAAGCTTCACACCCATATAAGAGTGTTGGTACTACTATACTTTCATACATTCCCCTCTTTGCCTCCATAGATAACGTTTTTTGACTCCACATATACCTCAACGCACCACACCTTTTTTACCTCATCAATTCTATGATTAACCTCATCCTTCATAAATCCATCCGCCGACACGTCAACTCCCAAGTATCTGAAAACATTCACTTCTTCCATACTCCTCCTCCCCAATTTGATATCCAATTTTTCTTTATCTAAATCATTTGACACCCTCATCACCTTACTCTTTTCTATGTTCACTTTCAACTTTCTACCTTTACACACATTCCCAAACTCATCCACTAACCTTTGCAATTTTTCTTTAGAATCTCCCATAAGCACAGTATCATCAGCAAAAAGTAACTGTGTCAACTCCCATTTTGAATTTGATTCCCCAAAATTTAATCCCACCCCTCTCCCGAACACCCTAGCATTTACTTCCTTTACAACCCCATCTATAAATATATTAAACAACCATGGTGACATTACACATCCCTGTCTAAGACCTACTTTTACCGGGAAGTAGTCTCCCTCTCTTCTACACACCCTAACCTGGGCCTCACTATCCTCATAGAAACTCTTTACAGCATTTAATAACTTACCACCTATTCCATATACTTGCAACATCTGCCACATTGCTCCTCTATCCACTATCATATGCCTTTTCTAAATCCATAAATGCAATAAAAACTTCCCTACCTTTATCTAAATACTGTTCACATATATGCTTCAATGTAAACACTTGATCTACACATCCCCTACCCACTCTGAAACCTCCTTGCTCATCCGCAATCCTACATTCTGTCTTACCACTAATTCTTTCAATTATAACCCTACCGTACACTTTTCCTGGTATACTGTTGCAACCCCTGAATGGGTTACAATGATTATTATGTATATATGTAATGTATATTACCTTTTCATTTAATTTTATATTGCTTATATTTGCGATAATAGCTAAATCGTAAATGTATGACTTTATATTATTATTTGACTGTTATATTGTTATTTAGCTTATGTTGTTAGGATGTACATAAAATGTGCTCAGTTAGTCTTGATTGTCAAACTACTGTAATTATCGCTTGTCGCTCGTTATACTGCCGGCTTCTGAGCTGCAGTTGTCCACGTAGCTATCACGTGATCGAGGGGGGGGTATCCTCACCTCTCGTGAAATTGTCAGTCTGCTGGAGACTCGCTTGCTGGTTGGACAGCTTGTCTGTCTGACAGTCTGCTGGAGACTCGCTTGGTGGTTGGACAGATTGTCTGTCTCATTATTCTTGTTAGTTCTGTAGAACTTTGTTCACAGAACATTGTATAGACTTAGTGATTTTCGACGTTGTACTGAGGTTGTGTGTCACATTGACACTCTGAACATCTCAGGTCCCGAGCTATAGCTTCTGACCTAATTTTGTACTGGTTCCTGTGTATTGTCACAGTCACAGTTTTACCTATGCTGAACAAAGATTCAGTATTATGGGAGTTTTGTAACTTGTGGAGGATCTGCAGATGGTCCCTACTTAGTGTCGTTATATCTCCTTGTTCCTGATTCTGTGTCGCAGTCGCTTGATATTGTATTGCTATTGGGCTTAGCATTCTTTGTTGTTCAAGCAGACTGTTCGGGTTGCCAGTCGGTCAAGAAGTCAGTTTATTTGAGGACTTTGTCAGTCACTTGTTTAAGTCTTATTCGAGTCTTGAGACATAGCTAACTACTTAAGAGCACTTACACGCATACACACACTTGTACATATTTGTAATATCTTATTAAATGTTAATGTACCTGACGGTACTTAAGAATTATAAATGTGATATGTGCTTTCAGCACAATAATATTGAACTCGAGAGATTGATTTTATTTTGATTGCTGTAATTTAATTTAATTTGATAATATACCTCTAGACAACTTACTACTTAATAAATTTATTAAATTTTAATTTCTCTAGTTAGTAGCCTACCAGTTGTAATCCTAAAGCACTATTGAACCATACTGAATTTTAATGGATAATTGGACAAGGATACTGACTACTTGTTACGAAAACCCAGTAACAGGCTGGATGCTAGAAGGGCAGTCCTTTCTAGTATTCACTGGAGATCTCTAAGCTTTTAGAATCGCGTTTTTTGTAACAAATGGGGGCCTGTCCGGGAGGCTCTTGATCCAAGGTGTTGCAGAAATTGTCCAGTTTGACATACTAGTAACTCTATGATCAAACACTTTGAGTACTTTCCTAATCTGAAGACTTTGAGTTTAGTCTTGTACAACATACCAGGTGGATGTATGTACTTGACTGAGTCTCTTGATCCAAGGAGATGGAAATACTGTTTATGAGTTCTAGCTCTAAGACAACCAACACTAAAATTCCTATTAGGATTATAGTTTCCCATAATCACTCTCTCGTAGTACAATTATTTTTGTGATGTATGCCATAGTGAAACAGTTAATTGATACTCTGACTTTGTCTGAGTTAAGTACATTAAAACTTCAGACGTGTTGGCAAGTAGCCAAGTATCTCGGTGTGACGTATAACAGGAATTACACCGCTGAAACAGTCAGAGCATTAATTAAAGATATATTGTTTCCTGCTCATACAGAGATGTCTGATTATGATTCAGATTCAGAAAGCCTAGTGTCACAATTAGGAAGTATGGCTCTATTTGAAGTTGAAGAAAGAGCAACTAGAGCAGAAGTGAGCCTCGTGTCTGAACCTAGTGTAGCTCAGTTCTCGCTCACACCTTCCCGCCTCACTGACACTATAGTACAGAGTATAGCTGGTAGTATGACACAGCCTAATACTATTACAGTGTATACTACACCTGTATTTACTTATCCTAGACCAGATCTAGACTCTCTAGAGACGGCTGGACCAAGTGTCCGACCTAAGGACCGTCCAGACCATGTTAATTTCCCTACTCCTCCATTACCCACTGGTCCTATCTCTCAGGAACAGTTTGAGAGGTTTGAACGCCTCCTTATGTTGCAGACTGCACAAATAGAGGCACAGAGGAAATTGAATGAAGAAGATTTCCAAAGAGAAAATGTTCGTCTGTTAAGACAACAGACTGATAGATCACAGGACACATTTAATGTGCAGAAAGCTGCATCCATGGTTCCTAAGTTTTTTGAAAGTGACTTAGACACATATTTTGATGTGTTTGAGAACCAGGCACGTGCTATGAACTGGCCACGTAAGCACTGGGCAACATTGCTGCATACAGCGTTGACGGGAAGAGCTCAAACGTGTTCTGCAGCCTTACCATTTGCCAAGTACATTAGTTATGACGCTGTCAAACAAACTATTCTAGAGACGTATAATTTGTTACCTGTAAGTTATCAAAGAGCATTTCGTACGTTACAACGAAGACAAGATCAAACTTGTGTAGAGTTTGTTCGTGAGAAAAAAGTTGCATTTGAGAGATGGACTAGAGCTGCTAAATGCACCAACTACGACAGCCTTGTTCAGTTGTTACTACACGAAGAGTTTAACAACTGTATGTCTGCTGACATACAAGAATATCTGATCGATCATACTACCTCGGATATTCTGGAAACTGCAGCATTAGCAGACAATTACGAAATTTCTCACAACCTTGTACGTACTAAAACACACAGAAACAAGGTAACTAAAAATTGTCCTAGAAGTTGGCAACCTAAATCAGCTGCTCATTGCCGGCCTGATGTACCTGCTACTGTAACTTCTCGTACCTTTACCAGGAAAACTCACAATCCTGAATCTGTCTCTGTGGCTAGACAGAAATCTGATATCGAGAAGAAGAAAGTTAAATGTACCTATTGTAACAGAAAAGGACATACTAGAGAGTATTGCTATAAGTTAGAAAGAGATACGAGATACAGTTGTGCGGCTGGCGCCCCCACTCAAGTCGTATCCTCTTCCGAGCAACAAAGACTCCAAAAGCCTAGCAATGCCTCTGATCCTACTGTTTTAGATAATGTTACTCAGGATAGATGACTAGCGTCAGAAAGTGTATCTGACGAAAAGATTCGTTCAGCGATGAGTCCTTACTTTTCGAGAGATAAAGTAGGATTTGACGAATCACATCTAACTGAGATAATTTCTTTCAGAGACACTGGCAGTTATCTCACGTTATTAAGAGAAGATGTACTGCCCATAACTGACGATACCTATTGCAAGATAGATGTATTATTAGAAGCCTATGGAGGGGCTGTTATAAAAGTGCCTCTGCACAAAGTTTATATTGAAACAAGCTATTATACTGGTTATATTTCAGTGGGTATATCCAGTGGTGTATTTCCCATCAGGTCAGTAGACTTGTTGATAGGGAACGATATCCTTCATGCTGGTATATGTAAAGAACCACTTGTGATTGATAATAACACTGATGATAATTATGCCATTGAAGCTTGTAGAGAGAAACCTATTTTATTTCCTCTCAGCGCAATTACTAGAGCTATGTCAAAGATACAACAACCATCCTTGTCTCCTGTTGAGTTAGTGGATGACAATGATTTGGGGTTGAATATGTTGTTTAGTGACGCTCTGCGCCCAGGATCATTAACACTGACTCCCCCCGGTCATCAACCTAGTCAGGACACAACTGACGTTAAATTTCTAACTCATGATGATTTAATCAAGGATCAGTTTGTTGATCAGTCACTGGAAAGACTGAGAGATATAGCAGTTACTGAGAGTGAAGCAAAGGATCTCGATAATTGTTACTATTATAGTAACGGTGTACTGATGCAGAAAAATACATGTAAGTTGTCAGCTGATAGTGTTTCTACCACAGTCAAGAATCTAGTTGTGTTACCAGTTACATTTCGTGAACAAGCCATTGATTTTGCTCACAATAGTCCCATAGGAGGACATTTGGGTGTCAAGAAGACACTCGGTAAACTGGCAAAACATTTTACTTGGCCAAAGATGAAGGAAACAATAGCTGATCATGTGCGACGTTGCCACGTGTGTCAAGTGACAGGCAAGCCAGCGCACACACCTCCACCTGCGCCTCTCATTCCTATCACCGTGCATGGTGAACCATTCTCACGTCTTATTATTGATTGTGTTGGTCCTTTGCCTAGAACCAAACTAGGAAACCAATACTTATTTACTATTATGGACGCTGCAACACGCTATCCCGAAGCTATTCCTATGAGAAAAATTAATGCTCGTGCTATTGTGAGAGCGCTGATGAAATTTTTCTCCCAGGTTGGATTGCCACGAGAGATACAATCAGATCAGGGATCTAATTTCACTTCTAAGATCTTTCGAGAAGCATTATCCCACCTAGGAATAAAGTCTGTACTTTCAACCAGTTATCATCCACAGTCACAAGGGGCTCTAGAGAGATTTCATCAGACACTGAAGTCTATGATGAGAGCTTATTGTGAGCATTTTTCTAGAGACTGGGATGAGAGTATACCTTTTCTTCTGTTCGCTATGAGAGAAAGTGAACAAGAAAGTCTCGGATTTAGTCCGTTTGAATTAATATTCGGACACCAAGTGCGTGGTCCTCTCGCAGTGTTAAAAGACGTGTGGACAGGAAAATCAAATCCATCATTGAGTACTTCACCTTCATTAATGCAACAACATTTGACAGCCGCTAGAGAGCTAGCTTCGAAAAACCTAGTTTCAGCCCAAGCTAGAATGAAGCAACATTATGACAAGCGTGCTGTCTCTCGTTCTTTTAAAGCAGGAGATAAGGTGATGGCTCGGAAATTAGTACCAGGTCATGCTCTACAAGCCAGGTATGATGGTCCCCTGGAAGTAGTGAAAAAGCTTAGCGACGTAAATTATTTGGTACGTACGCCTGGGAAAAAGAAATCTAATCATGTGTACCATGTTAACCAGCTCAAGGCATACTACGCTAGTCCTCTACCTACTACTTCTATTCTTCCTAGGACAGAGGAAGAAAACGTCAGTCTACCTGACATCTCTAGAGGTATAGAGGTTCGTTTAGAAAATTCAGTGACTCTACAATCACTAGACGATTTTCTTAGTAACCTTGGGAGTGATAAAGCCGTTGATGTTAAAAACATGATTTTGCATTTCCCTGAATTGTTCGGTGATGTTCCTAAACGTTGTACTCTGGGTGTACATGACGTTGATGTACAGGGAGCATCACCCATTAAGCAATCACCATATAGAATGAGTCCAACAAAGCATAAAGCATTGAGAGAAGAGGTTGATTTTCTGTTGTCTCATGGACTTATTGAACGCAGTAAAAGTCCATGGGCATCTCCCTGTATTTTAGTGCCTAAACCTGACGGTAGTTTCAGGATGTGCACTGATTACAGGAAAGTGAACTCTGTCACCTTGCCTGATGGTTATCCTCTACCTCGCATTGACGACCTTATTGATCGTGTGTCAGGAGCCCAGTTTGTCAGCCGTTTAGATCTCTTACGAGGCTATTATCAAGTCCCGCTTACTGAACGTGCTCAAGAAATATCTGCTTTTACTGTTCAAGATGGATTGTTTAACTACCTCGTCACCCCCTTCGGCCTATGTAATGCGGCTTCTTCATTCCAACGTATAATGAACGAGTTGACCCACAACTTAGAAGGAGTAGAAGCCTACCTTGACGACTTAGTGGTGTACAGTGACGAGTGGGAACAGCACTTGACGCGTCTCAGAGCATTGTTTGAGAGACTGGCGCACTACAACTTCACTGTCAACTTAGCCAAATGTAGTTTTGGTCAAGCCAAGATTACCTATCTAGGCTTTTGTATCGGCCAAGGTGAGGTTGCTCCTATTGAGGCTAAGGTTCGTGCAATTTCTGAATTTCCAGTGCCACAGGATAGGAAAGGAGTACAGAGATTCCTGGGTATGGCAGGATATTATCGCAGGTTCTGTCCAAACTTTTCTCAGATTGCCGCTCCTCTCACTGAGCTTACTAGTAGCAAAGTTCAGTTCACCTGGACTAGAGATTGTTCAGACTCGTTCAAAAGGTTGAAGCGCTTGCTTTCCTCTGCTCCTGTGTTGAAGAGTCCTAATTTCAATCTTCCCTTCTTTTTACATATAGATGCGAGTGGCTATGCAGTGGGTGCTGTGCTGCTCCAACAGTCAACATCCACTGATATTCTCCATCCTATATGTTACTATTCATCTAAGCTTAAACGACACCAAAAAAATTATGCCACTATTGAGAAAGAGGCTCTAGCTCTTGTGGTGTCATTGGAACATTTTGACGTGTATTTGGGCACTTCCCCATTTAAAATTAACGTTTTTTCTGACCACAATCCACTCACTTATATAAATACTATGAAAAGTAAAAATGCTAGAATCATGAGGTGGGCCCTCAGAATCCAACCTTATTCTATTAGCATAAAACACATAAGTGGTCATTGTAATGTAATTGCTGACGCTCTGTCTCGTCCTTAATAATTATCAGTTACATTAAATTAACGTAATTTTATGCCCAAATACCTTTTGTTACTTGCTATCTCAAATTCTGTAAAGTAACTTAATCCCTCCAGCCCATATTAACTATATATACTCATGTCATGTCTAATTATTATATTTATATATTCACAGTAATGTTGTGTGAGGAGGAGACAAGCTGAGTGTTGAGTGAGTAGTGTGGTGCGGGTGATGTACTGCGTGACGCAACACTGTCCTGTCGCAGAACCCCCCCCCTCACTACACACCTTAAGCTGTTTCATACTCAGATGTTCATACTGCCTCACATTCCACCACCACTACTTAAGAGTGGAATGCAGTCTCCTCTACTATGATCGAGCCTCAACGTGCCCTCCTTGTCAGCGCTATCCTGTCTCTACACTGATGTATATAACCACGAGTATGAAGATATACGATACTGTGTACTGCCCTAGTACCTAGGGGCATATCCTAGTGACGGACGCTGTGAAATTGTAGAGGTGCTTGGGACGAGAGTGACTAAATAATTTTTATATTATATAATATTGATATGAGTAACCAGAAATAATGTAAAAGACATTCATGCAACTCCTAGTGCGACCCTCTGTCGTGTTGGGGGGGGTGTTGCAACCCCTGAATGGGTTACAATGATTATTATGTATATATGTAATGTATATTACCTTTTCATTTAATTTTATATTGCTTATATTTGCGATAATAGCTAAATCGTAAATGTATGACTTTATATTATTATTTGACTGTTATATTGTTATTTAGCTTATGTTGTTAGGATGTACATAAAATGTGCTCAGTTAGTCTTGATTGTCAAACTACTGTAATTATCGCTTGTCGCTCGTTATACTGCCGGCTTCTGAGCTGCAGTTGTCCACGTAGCTATCACGTGATCGAGGGGGGGGTGTCCTCACCTCTCGTGAAATTGTCAGTCTGCTGGAGACTCGCTTGCTGGTTGGACAGCTTGTCTGTCTGACAGTCTGCTGGAGACTCGCTTGGTGGTTGGACAGATTGTCTGTCTCATTATTCTTGTTAGTTCTGTAGAACTTTGTTCACAGAACATTGTATAGACTTAGTGATTTTCGACGATGTACTGAGGTTGTGTGTCACATTGACACTCTGAACATCTCAGGTCCCGAGCTATAGCTTCTGACCTAATTTTGTACTGGTTCCTGTGTATTGTCACAGTCACAGTTTTACCTATGCTGAACAAAGATTCAGTATTATGGGAGTTTTGTAACTTGTGGAGGATCTGCAGATGGTCCCTACTTAGTGTCGTTATATCTCCTTGTTCCTGATTCTGTGTCGCAGTCGCTTGATATTGTATTGCTATTGGGCTTAGCATTCTTTGTTGTTCAAGCAGACTGTTCGGGTTGCCAGTCGGTCAAGAAGTCAGTTTATTTGAGGACTTTGTCAGTCACTTGTTTAAGTCTTATTCGAGTCTTGAGACATAGCTAACTACTTAAGAGCACTTACACGCATACACACACTTGTACATATTTGTAATATCTTATTAAATGTTAATGTACCTGACGGTACTTAAGAATTATAAATGTGATATGTGCTTTCAGCACAATAATATTGAACTCGAGAGATTGATTTTATTTTGATTGCTGTAATTTAATTTAATTTGATAATATACCTCTAGACAACTTACTACTTAATAAATTTATTAAATTTTAATTTCTCTAGTTAGTAGCCTACCAGTTGTAATCCTAAAGCACTATTGAACCATACTGAATTTTAATGGATAATTGGACAAGGATACTGACTACTTGTTACGAAAACCCAGTAACAGGCTGGATGCTAGAAGGGCAGTCCTTTCTAGTATTCACTGGAGATCTCTAAGCTTTTAGAATCGCGTTTTTTGTAACATATACTCAGTAAACTTATTCCTCTATAATTTTTACAGTCTCTTTTGTCCCCTTTCCCTTTATATAAAGGGACTATACATGCTCTCCGCCAATCCCTAGGTACCTTCCCCTCTTTCATACATTTATTAAACAAAAGTACCAACCACTCCAACACTATATCCCCCCCTGCTTTTAACATTTCTGTCATGATCCCATCAGTTCCAGCTGCTTTACCCCCTTTCATTTTACGTAATGCCTCACGTACCTCCCCCACACTTACATTCTGCTCTTCGTCACTCCTAAAAGATGGTATACCTCCCTGACCAGTGCATGAAATTACTGCCTCTGTTTCTTCCTTAACATTTAAAAGTTCCTCAAAATATTCTCGCCATCTACCTAATACCTCCATCTCCAAAACTACTAACTCCCCTACTCTGTTTTTAAATGACAAATCCATACTTTCCCTAGGCTTTCTTAACTTGTTTAACTCACTCCAAAATTTTTTCTTATTTTCATTAAAATTTCTTGACAGTGCCTCTCCCACTCTATCATCTGCTCTCCTTTTGCACTCTCTCACCACTCTCTCTACCTTTCTTTTACTCTCCATATACTCTGCTCTTCTTATAACACTTCTGCTTTGTAAAAACCTCTCATAAGCTACCTTTTTCTCTTTTATCACACCCTTTACTTCATCATTCCACCAATCACTCCTCTTTCCTCCTGCCCCCACCCTCCTATAACCACAAACTTCTGCCCCACATTCTAATACTGCATTTTTAAAACTATTCCAACCCTCTTCAACCCCCCCACTACTCATCTTTGCACTAGCCCACCTTTCTGCCAATAGTCGCTTATATCTCACCTGAACTTCCTCCTCCCTTAGTTTATACACTTTCACCTCCCTCTTACTTGTTGTTGCCACCTTCCTCTTTTCCCATCTACCTCTTACTCTAACTGTAGCTACAACTAAATAATGATCCGATATATCAGTTGCCCCTCTATAAACATGTACATCCTGGAGCCTACCCATCAACCTTTTATCCACCAATACATAATCTAATAAACTACTTTCATTACGTGCTACATCATACCTTGTATATTTATTTATCCTCTTTTTCATAAAATATGTATTACTTATTACCAAATATCTTTCTACACATAGCTCAATTAAAGGCTCCCCATTTACATTTACCCCTGGCACCCCAGATTTACCTACTACTCCCTCCATAACATTTTTACCCACTTTAGCATTGAAATCCCCAACCACCATTACTCTCACACTTGATTCAAAACTCCCCACGCATTCACTCAACATTTCCCAAAATCTCTCTCGCTCCTCTACACTTCTCTCTTCTCCAGGTGCATACACGCTTATTATAACCCACTTTTCACATCCAATCTTTATTTTACTCCACATAATCCTTGAATTAATACATTTATAGTCCCTCTTTTCCTGCCATAGCTTATCCTTCAACATTATTGCTACTCCTTCTTTAGCTCTAACTCTATTTGAAACCCCTGACCTAATCCCATTTATTCCTCTCCACTGAAACTCTCCCACCCCCTTCAGCTTTCTTTCACTTAAAGCCAGGACATCCAGCTTCTTCTCATTCATAACATCCACAATCATCTCTTTCTTATCATCTGCACAACATCCATGCACATTCAGACTTCCCACTTTGACAATTGTCTTCTTCTTATTCTTTTTAGTAATCTTTACAGGAAAAGGGGTTACTAGCCCATTGTTCCCGGCATTTTAGTTGACTTTTACAACACGCATGGCTTACGGAGGAAAGATTCTTATTCCATTTCCCCATGGATATAAAAGGAAAAGTAATAAGACCAAGAACTATTAAGATAAAATCAAAGAAAACTCAGATGAGTGTGTATAAATAAATGTGTACATGTACGTGTAGTGTGACCTAAGTGTAAGTAGAAGTAGCAAGACGTACCTGTAATCTTGCATATTTATGAGACAGACAAAAGACATCAGCAATCCTACCATCATGTATAACAATCACAGGCTTTCGTTTTACACTCACTTGGCAGGACGGTAGTACCTCCCTGGGTGGTTGCTGTCTACCAACCTACTACCTTTGTGTAAATAAATGTCTAAATAAATTTCCTTTGAAACTTTAGCTAATCGACTACTACAGTCGTGCTCCTTTTCAGCACCCTGTAAACCGAAGCACAAAACCATTCAAAATTTTTAGACCAGTGGAATTAAAACTTTGAAGCCAATTTTCTCAAAACCAAGTTCGACGATCAGCATATATACAGTGGACCCCCGCATAACGATTACCTCCGAATGCGACCAATTATGTAGGTGTATTTATGTAAGTGCGTTTGTACGTGTATGTTTGGGGGTCTGAAATGGACTAATCTACTTCACAATATTTCTTATGGGAACAAATTTGGTCAGTACTGGCACCTGAATATACTTCTGGAGTGAAAAAATATCGTTAACCGGGGGTCCACTGTACTTGTAATGATATCTCAAAAGTTGACTAGTGGACAGCTTAATCTTCTGCACAAAATTTTAGAAATCACATCAGGTCCATTTCTTGTGGTATCAGCTGTCTGTAGATGTATTACCTTCTGGGGGTTGAAAACTGTAAAGGATAGCCTGCCTCCTATTCATGGTTCTTTAAATAGTACATTTACACTGCAGCACCACTCAGTAGTAGGTAATATTTTCTTCCTTCTTTGTGCTCATCTGCATTTTCTTTTTAGTTTTCTTCCAGTTCCTCAATCCTATAGTCTTCTGAGACAATCATAACTGTACACTAAGGGTAGTAACAGCTCCATAACGACTGCCAAACTGTAATACAAAACTATTTTAACAAATTACTTAATTGCTCCTTGAAATATCTCCTCCTCTGAAGATAAAAACATATTTGATATACTTAAACTCTTCAGGTATTTTTCAAGGCAGAGGAAAGGTAGTAAACATTATGAGTTCTTTAACATCTTTCATAGAATCCCATACATTAACCCTTTCAGGGTTGAGAGGCCCTCTCCCAAACTGGTTCTAGGGGTCAAAAAATCCCCTCCCCCCCAAAAAATCCTGTGAAATGATAATCTTTTTATGATCGTAATGACACCAAAAGTATGAAATTTAATGAAAAACTTATGGAATTATGCTCTTGCAAAGTTAGCGGCCTTGACGAGATTTACACATTGGTGATTTCGCTCATTTTGAGCCCTATTTTTGGCCAACTCCAATGTTCCAGTCTACTAAAATCATAGCTATTTTGCTAGAACTCCATTTGTTCTATCGACTGAGTACAAGAAACCACCCATTTACCGATTTCAACTACTCAATAATGTGGTCAGAATTTGGCAATTTGGCCAATTTCACACAAATTTCAAAAGATGCCAATTTCAAAATAGTCCAGAATAAACAAGACAGACATTCCTGGCACTAAAATAACATTTTATCTGTTCATTAGTCATGTCTCCAGGCCCCTCTTGCTTTCCATTTTGAATTTTTATTCTCACAAAAAATAGAAGATTTACTGTTATGTATACTACTGCATCATTGTAAAAACGGTATAAATAATATCAGCGCATTTGTGAGAGAATACTAAACTCACCACTTGACATGTATTGGATGCATGGCGTGATTTGTTTACTTGAACATCAGCAAAAATCGAACATTTTCGCTACTTTGAGCTCAATTTCAAGGTACTTGTCATCGTGAAACCAATCACAATCATCTCTATTTTTGTAACACATCGTCCATTCTATCAAATGAGACCAAGAAAATAAGAATACATCCATAAATACCACATGAAAATACACTGCAAACTCGCTGTTTTAAACCAAAAACACAGTCAGAGTTTTTTTTCCTCATTATGCATTATGTGTTGTAGGATTTTTTTTGTACTGCACACACTGACCACACAGACCCATTCTTTCACATATAGGCCTACCAGCTTTCTCTTGCTAGATCTGAAGGCGCTAGAATTTATGAGTACTAGTACGGCACCAACCCTGGTGCGCAAGCCGTATCAGTACAGCACCAACTCTGGCATGCAAGCCGTACTAGTACGGCACCAACCCTTAAAGGGTTAAAGAACCATGTTAACCTATTCAACTGCAACATCTCCACCCCACTTTTGAAGTACAAGAGCTGTACTTTTCAACTTCCATTACTCATAACTATTCAAAACTAATCAATAAACTGGGAATGAAAACTAAGCAATGTTTCATTCCAAAATGGACCATTATCAAGCAGTAAGAAAGCCAATTTAAAGTATTGACTATCACCTCTTTCGTCTCTCATTTAACTCGACAGGTTCAGGGCCAACTGGAGAATTGTTCCAGTAATCATACTGTGATTTATTCTTCAATAGTATTATACTATTATTCAAACTGCAATATCATGTCAAATTGCATTAACCAACAGCCCTTGCCCATCCTGATGTAACAAGTCTACTAAATGATCAAGCCCCTACCCACAAATATTTCTTTCATACTTTTCTTCCAACTCAATCTCATGTGCCCTCAACACCTTACATCCACTCAGTTTACACCCCTATTTATCAACCTGTCTTGTGCCAAACTTTCTATAATTTTTAATCATAACAACCATATTTTATGGCATCGAAAACACTATTTTTCTCTGAAATAAGTCTTGAAAATTTACCCAGTGTCTTGGAATATGAAGTACCATTTACCATTTTTTTCCAAAATTTAGCCTATCAGAATGGGGGGAGAAGGCATCCTTGATGCCAGAGCGTCTTGTTTGCCTTAAAATAGGATATACCAATCACTGGGCTGTCTGGAAAATATATACATGTGGCCACCCACTCACGGATAAGAAACTCCTAGAGAAAATGCATCAATATATAGTGTGTGACGAAAGATTAAACTTACGATGTATGATCCTTGCCAATCCGTTGCTTGCATATCTCAATGAGCTTCTTATAAGATGTGGTGATTGTGACACTATCATCTTTGACTACAGAACCTTGATTTCCCCTGTAAAATGAGTAAAAAAAAAAAAAAAACAATCTTACACATAATTATTATTATCAAGCACTCAATGGTTTTAAGGTTAAGTACAATTACATAGAAAAATAACATTTTTGTAAGAGAAATTATAAGAATGTCTATTATGTACACCTGCCAGAGTGCAAACCAACACATTTTATTATCAGTTGTTTGCTTAAGGATTCTCTTTCTTAATTTAGCTTCTGCAAAACTAACTAATTTGTCAGCATGCATAAAACAAGATTAACATGTTTCGAAGTATGAAAAAAAAAGTCTATCAAGGGTTTCATGAACTACATACAGGATTACTGTACAGACATGTCGAGACTTAATGAACCAGTAAACAGACTATCATCCCTTTTTGCCCAGTAAGACATCTATTTACCTCCTCGTGCACATATGTGTTCCTTCGTTGTCAGATTTGCTAACTGTACAAGCTTCAAAACTGAGTCAGAAGAGCCTGATGATGAACAGCTGACAAAGGAAGACGGCAGACACTATAGTACAAAAACCTCAACAGAAAGTAGCTTTAGTTTATATATATTTTTTTTTTCCCAACAAGTCAACCATCTCCCACCAAGGCAGGGTGACCCCAAAAGAAAAAAAAATCCCCAAAAATAAAATACAGTGGACCCCCGCTTAACGATCACCTCCGAATGCGACCAATTATGCAAGTGTATTTATGTAAGTGCGTTTGTACGTGTATGTTTGGGGGTCTGAAATGGACTAATCTACTTCACAATATTCCTTATGGGAAAAAATTCGGTCAGTACTGGCACCTGAACATACTACTGGAATGAAAAAAGTTCGTTAACCGGGGGTCCACTGTACTTTCATCATTCAACACTTTCACCTCACTCATACATAATCACTGTCTTTGCAGAGGTGCTCAGATATGACAGTTTAGAAGTCCCTCCAAACTGTCAATATCCCAAACCCCTCCTTTAAAGTGCAGGCAGTGTACTTCCCATTTCCAGGCCTCAAGTCTGGCTAACCAGTTTCTCTAAATCCCTTCATTAAATATTACCCTGCTCACACTCCAACAGTTTGTCAGGTCTCAAAAACCATTCGTCTCCATTCACTCCTAACACGCTCACACATGCTTACTGGAAGTCCAAGCCCCTTGCCCACAAAACCTCCTTTACCTCCTCCCTCCAACCTTTTCAAGGACGACCCCTACCCCATTTCCAGGACCAAAGTCAATGATGGATATGATTTTTGAATGTCCAATCATGTATGTTAAAATGTAGGGGGTCAAAGTGGAAACCATGTTCCCAGGATTTGGAGTGGTGACTTGTTTGTCAGGAGCTAATTGCTCATTAGCAGATTAAGTGCCAATAAGCTGGAAACTAGCAAATGTTACCTCATACTTAAAAAGGGTTAAGACATGTGCCCTCAACTATCATACCATTAGCTGAACATTAATTTTAGGTAAACAAATGGAGAATATTATTAGAGACAAGACAGTTAATTTTCTGTGAAATAATAACTGGAAACCAACATTAATTGTGCAACAAAAAGATTGTATATGACTAACTTATTAAAATTTTCAATAAATTTTTTTTAACACTGGTCGTCTCCCATTGAGGCAGGGTGACCCGAAAAAGAAACACTTCCACCATCATTCACACTATCACTATCTTGCCAGAGGATGAAAAAGGTCCCAACAGATGTAGAATATCTAAGATTTCCAGAAGGCTTTTATCCCTAGTGAAGATTCATGGCCACAATAAAAGCATACCTATTCACAGTGCAAATGAAAGTTTAAAAAAAACAAAATTTGTGAAAGAAACTAAATTGTAAAAAATGCAGCATCTAAAGCAAATTGTTGGAGTATCCAGAGTCATCTGGATAGGCTGACACTGTGGTTAGAGATGTGGAAGATGAGTTTCAACAGAAACAGCTGTGAGCTGCTCAAAACTGGCAAGGAAGAGATTTCCCCATGTCAGCTTGTGAGGAAAGCCTACCACTAGTCTCCAATTCTCCCAAAATCATTTCATCCAGTCCAGAAGTTGAAAGACACGATTAGAAATATATTCTGAGCTGATGAGTCATTAAGCAGTCAAACTTTGTTTCAATGCAGTATGAACCATCAAATTAACCACCACTCACCTCTGTTGGTATTTACATCCATACTGTTTCAGCTAAGCATACTGAATAAGCTTTTCTACATAAACACAGCCACAGTCTATGTGACATGTAATAAGAATATTTGTCAGTCCTCTAACCTAGAGGAGCAGGTAGATCCACCACTTATTCAAGTGATGTTCTCAATGTTGCTGTGATGTTTGTACACAGCCAAACAATACAATCTACTAGTGCTGAGATGGGGGTTTGCACAGTGATATAGACAGCAAAGGTGAATTGTGGAGGTGACTTACTAGATAAAAAGTGATAGTAGTCTTATTTACTGGTATACTAGATCTACCTTGAGATTAACATTCTTACAGGTTCTGCATGGAATGGGACCACAGAAATATATTATCAATGCCTACTCAGTTAATTTAATGCTTTATAATAAGATAAAGTGACATTTGAATTCAAAAGAAAAAGTTATTACTGACAAAGAATATGTATCAGCTCACATTTTAACAGTGTTTTGAGACTGCCTGGACTGGGGACGGACCAATTTTGGAGGAGGTGCTCCAATAGTCCCAACAGAGCTGTTGCTGGAAAGGTTCTGTCAAAAAGGAAGACAATTCTTAGTTACCTTCTCTGTAAAATATATAAAGAAACAAATAAAAACATACAAAAAAGTTTGAAAATACTCATCATAACACTGTTCATTTTAAAGTACATATTTAGCAATTGAATCTTGAATCATATTCCGAGGCAATATTAAATATCACACATGGCATTGTGATGCTTTAAGTTAGACTAGGCAAGGAAGCTTCCAATACATGGAATGAATTAGGAAGGAGGTATTAAATGCCAATTCAATGCATTAGTTCAAATATAAATACAGCAGACCCCTGGTTTTTGGCCATAATCCATTCCAGAAGGTTGGCCGAAATCTGAAATGGCCGAAAACTGAAGTAATATTTCCCATAAGAAATAATATAAATCCAATTAATCCATTCTAGACACCTCCCCCCCCAAAAAAAAAAAAACTATAGCTTTACATATAGAAAACAATGAGAAAGAAATATAAAGCACTAACTTTAATGATAAATGAACATTACATACCTTTATTGAAGGCTCTTGTTGGCATACTGAAGAAGGCGAGGAGGGGAGAGGGAGTTGGGAATCCCCCTCTATAAGGACTTTAGGTATCAAAACTCTCTCTAGTGTTACTTCCCTTCTTTGTCATTTACTGCCAGAGTACATTCATTACTTACCTTAAAATATTTGCAGTCTTAATGTAGGGCGAGAGGTGAGTAGTATTTATTTGTAAGAAGTCAGTGTAGGCAGCAGCAGATGTATGTACACCTATGTAGCCCCCCTGGGCTACACCACACGGCCATATTATTACCATCGACATATCATGTTCAATGAGTTTAATCGTTTCTAACAACTACCTTTAGATGCCATCGTAAACAAAGGGAGAAGTAATGAATAATTCATGCCAAGAATTGTAAGCAAATGCGTATGAAGGGTGGTGACTAGGCCAGACGCCAGATTCACAGTTTTCTCTAATGCTGAATCAGAGAAAACAATGTTTACCCTCCACCCGACTTTCCACTCAACAGCATATAAACACTGCATGTTCATATGCTATGTAACGTGTTTCTTATATAAATTTGAAAAAATATGATAGATGGATTAATGAAAATGTCTATTTATTTTATTTTTATTATCACACCGGCCGATTCCCACCAAGGCAGGGTGGCCCGAAAAAGAAAAACTTTCACCATCATTCACTCCATCACTGTCTTGCCAGAAGGGTGCTTTACACTACAGTTTTTAAACTGCAACATTAACACCCCTCCTTCAGAGTGCAGGCACTGTAATTCATGAATCCCTTCATAAAAGAATTGTAAGCAAATGCGTATGAAGGGACCCCTGGTGACTAGGCCAGACGCCAGATTCACAGTTTTGACTCTAATGCTGAATCAGAGAAAACAAAACTCTTTTTCCCTCATCAATTGACCCATTTCCACCCTGATATTCCATTTTCTTCTTTTGCACACCCTACCAAATTCATCCACCAATCTCTGCAACTTCTCTTCAGAATCTCCCAAGAGCACCTACATACTCTAACTTGAGCCTCACTATCCTCGTAAAAACTCTTCACTGCTTTCAGTAACCTACCTCCTACACCATACACTTGCAACATCTGCCACATTGCCCCCCTATCCACCCTGTCATACGCCTTTTCCAAATCCATAAATGCCACAAAGACCTCTTTAGCCTTATCTAAATACTGTTCACTTATATGTTTCACTGTAAACACCTGGTCCACACACCCCCTACCTTTCCTAAAGCCTCCTTGTTCATCTGCTATCCTATTCTCCGTCTTACTCTTAATTCTTTCAATTATAACTCTACCATACACTTTACCAGGTACACTCAAGAGACTTATCCCCCTATAATTTTTGCACTCTCTTTTATCCCCTTTGCCTTTATACAAAGGAACTATGCATGCTCTCTGCCAATCCCTAGGTACCTTACCCTCTTCCATACATTTATTAAATAATTGCACCAACCACTCCAAAACTATATCCCCACCTGCTTTTAACATTTCTATCTTTATCCCATCAATCCCGGCTGCCTTACCCCCTTTCATTTTACCTACTGCCTCACGAACTTCCCCCACACTCACAACTGGCTCTTCCTCACTCCTACAAGATGTTATTCCTCCTTGCCCTATACACGAAATCACAGCTTCCCTATCTTCATCAACATTTAACAATTCCTCAAAATATTCCTTCCATCTTCCCAATACCTCTAACTCTCCATTTAATAACTCTCCTCTCCTATTTTTAACTGACAAATCCATTTGTTCTCTAGGCTTTCTTAACTTGTTAATCTCACTCCAAAACTTTTTCTTATTTTCAACAAAATTTGTTGATAACATCTCACCCACTCTCTCATTTGCTCTCTTTTTACATTGCTTCACCACTCTCTTAACTTCTCTCTTTTTCTCCATATACTCTTCCCTCCTTGCATCACTTCTACTTTGTAAAAACTTCTCATATGCTAACTTTTTCTCCCTTACTACTCTCTTTACATCATCATTCCACCAATCGCTCCTCTTCCCTCCTGCACCCACTTTCCTGTAACCACAAACTTCTGCTGAACACTCTAACACTACATTTTTAAACCTACCCCATACCTCTTCGACCCCATTGCCTATGCTCTCATTAGCCCATCTATCCTCCAATAGCTGTTTATATCTTACCCTAACTGCCTCCTCTTTTAGTTTGTAAACCTTCACCTCTCTCTTCCCTGATGCTTCTATTCTCCTTGTATCCCATCTACCTTTTACTCTCAGTGTAGCTACAACTAGAAAGTGATCTGATATATCTGTGGCCCCTCTATAAACATGTACATCCTGAAGTCTACTCAACAGTCTTTTATCTACCAATACATAATCCAACAAACTACTGTCATTTCGCCCTACATCATATCGTGTATACTTATTTATCCTCTTTTTCTTAAAATATGTATTACCTATAACTAAACCCCTTTCTATACAAAGTTCAATCAAAGGGCTCCCATTATCATTTACACCTGGCACCCCAAACTTACCTACCACACCCTCTCTAAAAGTTTCTCCTACTTTAGCATTCAAGTCCCCTACCACAATTACTCTCTCACTTGGTTCAAAGGCTCCTATACATTCACTTAACATCTCCCAAAATCTCTCTCTCTCCTCTGCATTCCTCTCTTCTCCAGGTGCATACACGCTTATTATGACCCACTTCTCGCATCCAACCTTTACTTTAATCCACATAATTCTTGAATTTACACATTCATATTCTCTTTTCTCCTTCCATAACTGATCATTTAACATTACTGCTACCCCTTCCTTTGCTCTAACTCTCTCAGATACTCCAGATTTAATCCCATTTATTTCCCCCCACTGAAACTCTCCTACCCCCTTCAGCTTTGTTTCGCTTAGGGCCAGGACATCCAACTTCTTTTCATTCATAACATCAGCAATCATCTGTTTCTTGTCATCCGCACTACATCCACGCACATTTAAGCAACCCAGTTTTATAAAGTTTTTCTTCTTCTCTTTTTTAGTAATTGTATACAGGAGAAGGGGTTACTAGCCCATTGCTCCCGGCATTTTAGTCGCCTCATACGACACGCATGGCTTACGGAGGAAAGATTCTTTTCCACTTCCCCATGGACAATAGAAGAAATAAAAAAGAACAAGAGCTATTTAGAAAAAGGAGAAAAACCTAGATGTATGTATATATATATATGCATGTGTGTGTCTGTGAAGTGTGACCAAAGTGTAAGTAGGAGTAGCAAGATATCCCTGTTATCTTAGCGTGTTTATGAGACAGAAAAAGAAACCAGCAATCCTACCATCATGCAAAACAGTTACAGGTTTTTGTTTCACAGTCATCTGGCAGGACGGTAGTACTTCCCTGGGTGGTTGCTGTCTACCAACCTATGTCTATATTAACCTAAAATAAGACATTTAATGTGCCCAAGAGTGATTATTATTACGCATCCAATACGGCTGATTTCAAGTTGCCGGATGAAATCCAGGGCAGAATTTTAGCCAAAAAAGCAGCCGAAATCTGATTTGGGCAATATCCGGGGGTCCACTGTACTGTATTATGACAAAGCCCACATGGCTCGGTAAATCATACTAGTTGATTTTCAGTTGAGCAGTAAAGCCTGAGAACTGCAGCTCAATTCCCAGTAACACAAGTAATACAGATAAAGTCATGATTATTAAAGATACTGTACTACCCAACTCTTCATACTTATCACCTCTATAATAACCCTATTCAAAAATAAAGCAAGGAATCAGGCTGAAATGCCCCCATCTCATACAAATAAAATGCACATGTACATACCATTTTTAGTTATGCCAATACCTTGAATCATTTTGGCTATGGCAGTAACCTAACAACAGCTTTCAGTTATGGCAATACCCCTGTCCACAAAGTTAGAAATCACTTGTGCAAACAATGATCAATATCACAAACTGCACCTTGAACACTCCTTGCCCAAAACCCTTACTAAGCTGGCTGTCATAAAAACCACCTCCCCTCCCCCCAACCTCACTGAGATGGCTGTCATGGGCTCCCATATTGCTGTACTTCCCACTATTCACTGTTTACTAAAGAATGAATTGTTTTCAAACCCAGGAGAGAAATATGAGAACTACAAAGCTATTCAAGTCATTTGTTCTGAAAAATTAAGTGAAAAGTAAATCTGGTTAAAGATGCACAAGTCTATGAAGAAAATGAGATTATATTTGAAAGACCCATAAAAAATTAAATAAAGAACAAGAAAATGGGATGCAAGCATGCCAGTTTCTAAGAATGTCTAGGGGACTTATTTAAAATTAGCACAACTATAATGCTATTTTGTAAGCTTAGCAAAAGCACAGTTTTAGTCTCATGTGTTCAAGCTTTGTTGTTTATCAGCATTTAAACTCAAGTCCATCATTAACAATATTTTAAAACTAACTTGCAATAAGACTGGTAGGTCACATAGCTTACACAGTAATAGCTACAACATAAACCACTACCCACCCATAACTGCACTTAACAAAATAACTATATAAGAAGCATCAAGCCAAGAGTGTAACACATGCAAGACAAAAGCTCTTACATTGTGTATCTTACATGACACGTTTGCATTACTGCAAAGCTTTCGCAATGGAGTGTATATGCAACACCTTAGTGGTCACTCCCAGCCATCTTAATTTTTATATTTAATAACACTTCATATTTTATGACATCATTCCTGTTTAATGAATGAATACGAGTGTGATCCACGAACAACATCTGCAAGACACGGATTTTCTAGTAGGGTGAGCTCTCTGCAAGCTCTTAAAAAATTATGCTCAATACAAAAAACAACAAATGAATGATTTTTGTCAAATAATTCTTATTTATTTCATCCCTCGTTTCTTTATGTTAGCTTATTATATGTTATATTCAGATTAGCACAAAATGCTATTAATGAGAGAACCATTTTAGAAATGCAGGTTTCTGCCTATGCTGAAGAGTGCAAGGTGGAAAAATGGTAGAACAATGTGTAACAAGAGCTCTACCTCTAATTCACACTGGCGGAGAATGAATACCATCTCAAAAATAACTTACTGTATAGCACCAGAATTTCTCAATATTCTTATACATTCAGTTTCTGAAATGCAGGTTTGACACTGATAAGGTTTATTAAGGCTATAATTTTAAATGGATACAATGTAGTAGGAGAAATGGCACTCGCTAATTGTTTTACGATGTAGCAAAAGAAGATACAAGTACTAGAATAAGTGGTTATAGCGAGTGTATTTGAGTTTACAACTCTGTTACACAACGTAAGTCACATCATTATATTTCTGGCACTTGTGGTTCTTGAATCAGTCTTATGTGCTCATTTCTGCACTAATCTGAACCTCTGCTTAAGCATTTTTCCTTTATTAATTCTTGATATTAAAAAAGCTTGTTCTGTTATTTCATACTTTATTCAATGTAAACTTCACTGGTTTCAGTATGCATTTTTTTTTTGCAGTAGTTCCTTATTTACTTACATTTTTTCAACCAACCTTCCCATTTTTTATGACAGTTGCATGATTGTAAGGAAATTAAATACATTTTAACTCACCTGGAACTTAGGTTTTGTCACAGTCAATGTGGTAGGTTGGTGTAGTGTTGGTGTGGACTGTGTGTGGGCACTTGACATGTTGACTTCAGCACTGGCATTTAGAGAAATGTCACTCAACCCATAAGCCGAGGAATTACTGCCTACTGAATCAGTTATGGATACACTCACACCTCCAACTGTTAGGCTTGTTGGTTTGCTTGGATTTTTACTTTCCTTTGCTTGAACACCAAGTGCATGAGTGCCAACTATTAGTGGCTGGAAAAAAGTAGTTAATTATCCATCACACTTTTGATGATGAGCATAGCTGGGTATAGCCAAGTTTAATTTAGTATTATTATCTAAATTTAAGTGCATAAACAGTAATAGCATGTATGTATTTAACATTTATACTATAAAAATTACACCTCATTCCACTACATGGACTATTTTCTAATAACTTGAGATAGCTGAAACCGATAATATCAGCATTGCCTAACTTACCCCTGGCAACAAAGCTTCAATAAAGTTGCCAGCATTATTAGCCTTGATAAATCCATATTTATGTATAAATTAGCCATCAAGTCCATGGCTTTTGTCATACACAGCTGCACACACCACCTTGTCAAAGAGCTGAGTAAAACAGTTCTATCATGCACACACAACTGATCATTAAGTGCTGAAAATTTATCTAAACAAATTATGAGCTATGCAAACAAAATTTAAGAAACTACTGCAAACAAAATAAAAATGTTATGTAACAAACACTATTCTTAACTAACAACTTTATGTAAAATCTATACATATACAAAGACATGCAAACACACATCAACAAATACTAAGAAATTTAGCACTTCTGCTAGAGACAACTATAATATGAGGGAATAACTATATAGGAATCAACCCTCAGTAAACACGGGTAATAGATGGAGATTCTACCAGATTCGCCCAAAATTCATCTGTTGTCTGTTTCTGCATATGCTTAATTCAGTTGACCTCCAAATTCACAGGTTACAAGGGAAATTACATTCTTCAAGAACCTGCAAATCTAAAAATCCACAAATAATAAAAAATTATGTTGACTTATATTTTGTTTCAGATATGGGACATTAGTTTCAGAGGCCATCTCTCTTAACCCTTTCAACAGCCGTCACGTTACTGATGCCAGGGGTCCTCACGTAGATCTATGCACAAATTCTAGCAGCCTCAAATTTGGTGCAAGAGACTTGGTAGGCCTATATATGAGAGAACAGGTCTACACTTTTAGTGTGTGCAGTATACAAAAAAAATCGGGGCCCCTGCAGTGAATTGTAGGAATGCCATATTTAATACACTTTGTTCACCATGCTGTGGGGATCCAGAGGCCTCACTCCCAGGCAAACTGAACAAGTTTTATTCTCCAGTGACACTTCCAACAAAAATTAAGATGATCAGTGAATACCCTTTTATTTTAAGTCTGGTTATCACTTCCTTTTACAGAAAAGAAGAACTGAGCTCAGAATAGATGTTATGTTTGTGCACACAAAACAAGGCCTCCACCATAGTGCAGACACACACATTTTATGTGTAGAGTGTAAAACACTGCTGTGTATGGAGCTGTGTTTCAAGGACTTCTGGAGACTGCAAGCTCTAGGAACATGACCAGTGCCTGTATATATGTACACAAATGTTAGAACAGTACTAATGCAAAACTTTTGTCTCTCTGTGTGTGTGTTTATATTGTTGTGTAAACATGTTTTGTAAATATACTGATGACACTAATAGTGCAGGCATTGTGCTGCACAAAACAGGTGGATATATGTACACTGTGCATGATATGGGTCTCATTGGCCAAAAAATTTACTGCAAAATGTAGAAAACCCCAGAAAAATAATGAAATAGAAACGTGGAGTATGTGGCAATCACTGATGTTGTCGTCAGCAGGTCATAAAGTCTTTAACTTGATGGCTCTATATCTCGGCAAGTACTGACGGGAAATTTTTTATTACCAACAAAAAATGTACTCTTATAACTGATAATGAAAAAAAGTGGATGCTGAAAGCAATTTTAATTTTGGGGTTCAGGACAGTGAACGGGTTAAATATTATTCTAATAGCACTGAATTCATTTTGATGATGAAGAAACAAAGAGGGAAAACAGATTTAAGCATTATTTAGTTCTCAACTTGGGGTATGTGTGCCAAGCCTAGAAATAGTGGGCAACAAGAAAAACTCATGAAAAAGTTAATCTATTCATAGACTGAAATTTTGGGAGTAGAGTATACAGTAAGTTCCTGACTTACAATGCTTGAACTAATGATATTCCTCCCTTATGACACTGGCACTTTGGAACCAATTAATGACTTACAAACTCGGACTCACTCTTCCGATGTGCAGGAACAGTTATAGCCATGGAGGACACAGGATGTGGCATTAGAAAATGGTGCTGCAGTTGTTATTAAACAATTCTTTAAC
>NC_091365.1:4372031-4377031 GCF_038502225.1 Cherax quadricarinatus
TTACTTCTGTCACCTTGTCATAAAACTCTAGTAGGTTTGTGACACAGAATTTTTTCCTACCTGAAACCATGCTGGTTGTCAATTATACACTTGTTTCTTTCCAGGTGCTCCACCACTCTCCTCCTGATGATTCTTCCATTACCTTGCATACTATACACGTTAGTGATACAGGTCTGTAGTTTATTGCCTCATGTCTGTCTCCTTTTTAGAAATTGGGACTACATTTGCCATCTTCCATACCTCGTGGAGTTGCCCAGTTTCAAATGATGTGTTGAAGATCTTTGTTAATGGTACACACAATATCTCTGCTCCCTCTTTAAGGACCCACGGAGAGATGCTTGTCTGGTCCCACCGCCTTTGAGGTGCCAAGTTCAAGTGAGACAGTAGCAGCTTCTTCACCTCCTCCTTGGTTATATGTACCTCATCCAGCACTTGCTGGTGTACCCCCTGCTCTGATTTCCTGGAGTCCTACTGGTTTCACTGTAAATACTTTAAATCTCGTGTTGAGCTCCTGACATACCTCCCGGTCGTTTCTTTTGTGAATTCCCATCACCCTTCCTCAGTCTGATTACCTGGTCCTTGACTGTTGTTTTCCTCCTGATGTGGCTGTACAACAGCTTCGGGTCCGTCCTTGACTTTCTCGATGCTATGTCATTTCGTATTGCGCTGAGCCTCCCTTCTTATCTGTGCATATTCGTTTCTGGCTCTTCGGCTAATCTCCCTTTATTTTCCTGAGTTCTCTGTCTTCTGTACCTTTTCCATTCTCTAGTACACCTAATTTTTGCCTCCCTACACCTTTGGGTGAATCCAAGGACTCATTCTGTTCTTCCCATTACTTTCCCTGTGTGTGTGTGTGTGTGTGTGTGTGAGTGTGTGTGTGTGTGTGTGTGTGTGTGTGAGAGAGAGAGTGTGTGAGAAAGTGTGTGAGTGTGTGTGAGTGTGTGTGTACTCACCTAGTTGAGGTTATGGGGTCGAGTCCGAGCTCCTGTGTGTAGTGTGTGTGTGTGTGTGTGAGAGTGTGAGGTGTGTGTGTGTGTGTGTGTGTGTGTGTGTGTGTGTGTGTGTGTGTGTGAGTGTGTGTGTGTGTGTGTGTGTGTGTGTGTGAGTGTGTGAGTGTGTGTGAGTGTGGAGTGTGTGAGTGTGTGGAGTGTGTGTGGAGTGTGTGTGGAGTGTGTGTGAGTGTGGTGAGTGTGAGTGTGTGAGGAGTGTGTGAGTGAGTGTGAGAGGTGTGGAGAGTGAGTGGAGGTGTGTGTGTGAGTGGAGATGAGAGTGAGTATGGAGGAGTGTGTGTGTGTGTGTGTGTGTGTGTGTGTGTGTGTGTGTGTGTGTGTGTGTGTGTGTGTGTGTGTGTGTGTGCATACATTATGATTTTTCTTAGTGCATTAACATTGACTTAGAAGGGACATGAGCTAGATCTATCATCAGAGCTGTTGGTAGTGGGGGGAAAGGCACTATAAAAACTTAGTTGATGTTACAACTGTGACACCTAACATAACCTAAAGAACACCATTCTTCTCTATTGTAACACTACAGTGCAATGGTAGGGTGCATGCTTCATACACAAATGAGCTTGGGTTTGGTTCCCACCCAGTCGTACATGAATTTTATTAGCCTTACATTACAATTTTTCAAAGTACAATTCTGAATACGTATATCTAAACATAGAAAATGACAAAATCTTATTGAAAGTGAATTAGGGAACATTACAAAATTAGGCACAACTGTTGCTAACAGTCTGCTATCAATTTTTATTCCAACAATTACTATAAGTGAAATATAATTTGTAAATAAATTAGTAATGAAAGAGAATATACCTACCTGCAGTTGTGGATGGCTGATTAATAATGCCTTTAGGAATAGCTCCACAATTAAAGGGAACAGCAGTACCACCATTACGCATGAAGACAGGATTTCCTTCTAATGCTGAAGACTGATAAATTAATGGTATCCCTACTGATGGAGGAGGGTCTACACTAACAGGAACTGTTAATGGTAACAATGGTGTCTGAGGAGAGGAGCTGGGATGCTTGGCCAGCTCTTGGTTATTTTCCGGAGCAATTAGTGGTGACGACTTCCTTGAGGTTTTCTGTGAATTAGAAATTGTGTTCCATTATATAAATTTCTTCACATTTATGACTGAAATATGCATTAAAAAATAATAAAATACTATACAAAGCTTATAATTTTAATTAAAAATATTTTTTTTTTCAACACACTGGCCATCTCCCACCAAGGCAGGGTGACCCAAAAAAAGCAAACCACATTCACCATCATTCACACACATTAACTGTCTCTGCAGAGAGAGAACAGTTCAAATATCCCAAACAGAAATATCCCAAAAACCTCCTTTAAGTGCAGGTATTGTACTTTCCGTCTCAAGGACTCAAGTTCAGCTAACCAGTTTCCCTGAACCCTTTCACAAAATATTACCCTGATCACACTCCAACAGCCTGTCTAGTCTTAAAGACCATTCATCTTCACTCACCCTTATCTAACACGCTCACAAATACCTGCCGTAGGTCCAAGCCCCTTGCACACAAAACCTCCAAGTCATACTATTTTGCTCCATCCTCTCTAAATGACCAAACCACCTCAACAACCCCTCCTCAGCCTCTGAATAATACTTTCATTAACTCCACACCTCCTCCTAATTTCCACACTATGAATTCTCTGCATAATATTCACACTACACACTGCCCTTAGACATAAGATCTCTACTGTCTCCAGCCTCCTCTTTGCTGCGACATTCACAACGAATGTTCCACACCCATGTAAGAGTGTTGGTACCACCATACTCTCATACATTCCTTTCTTTGCCTCCAAGGATAATGTTTTTTGTCTCCACAGACACCTCAATGCACTATCCACCTTTTTTTCCTTCATCAATTCTATGGTTTATCTCGTCTTTCATTAACCCATCCGCCGACAAGTCTACTCCCAAATATCTGAACACATTCACTTCTTCCATACTCCCTCCCTCTAATCTGGTATTTAATTTTTCCTCCCTCACACTCACATCTGCCTCTTCTTCACACCTAAAAGATGTTATACTCCCTGGCCAATGCATGAAATCACTACCTCCCTCTCTTCATCAACATTTAATAGTGCCTCAAAATATTCCCATCTTCCCAATACCTCCAACTCCCCATCTACTAACTCCCCTAGTCTGTTTTTAGCCGTCAAGTCCATTTGTTCCCTAGGCTTTCTTAACCTATTTATCTCACTCCAAAACATTTTCTTATTCTCAGCAAAATTTGTTGACAGCACCTCACCACTATCATTTGCTCTGCTTTTAAAATATAATGTGTACATTTAAAACACCTAAATACCAACCTGTCCAAGAGAAAGTAATGGTGCTACAGAGATACTAGGTATAGGAGGTATGCTGAGGTCCCCTGGGGGCAGAGCATTAAGAGGACGTCCCTGGTTCACCATTCCCAGCAGTTTTTTGCCTTCCTCCTGCAAATGTTCAAGGTACAGTATTTTGTCTATGGATTAGAGTTTCAAGAAATGCGATACAGAACTGAAAATGAAAATTATATATTTTTCATAAATTAAGGGGTTACTTTTGAAAATGGTTTGACAAACCTGTGCTAACCACTTCTTAATAAAGTTACCAACAAAATTAATAATTATTAACCCTTTCAGGATTGGGGCGCCTGGTCTCAAACTTGATGGAAAACTGCCGAAATTAAGCTATTGTGAATTTTGCCGTGTCAGTAACATACGCATCGGTGATTTTGCCCACTTTGAGTCCGATTTTAGTCCAATTCCACTATTCCAGTTGACCAAATTCTTAATTATTTCACTAGCACGTCTTCCATTCTATCGACTGAGTACAAGAAACTGACCATTCAAATATTTAACCTACCCAATAAAGTGATCAGAAATTTGTAATTTGGCCAATTTCATACAAAATACAAGAAATGCCAATTTCAAAAGAGGGTTGAGAATAAACGACGCAGACATTCCTGGCACTAAAATATCTTTTACTCTGTCCATTAGTCACATCCCCAGGCCTCTCCCATATTACGCTTGCTTTCCATATTGAATTTTTATTCCCACAAAAAATAGAATAGTTACTGTTACACAGACTACTGCATCATTGTAATAATTATATAAATAATGTCAGTGCAATCGTAAATATGAATTAGAGTGGCCAGATGGAAATGTATTGGATGAGTGACGTCGTATGTGTACTCCGGAATATCGGCAAATTTCGCTATTTTGAGCTCAATTTTAAGCTACTTTCCATCTCTAAATTAATCAAAATCACACGTATTTCTGTAACATATCTTCCATTCTATCAAATGAGATGAAGAAACCAAGAATACAACCATAAAAGCCATACAAAAATACACTGCAAAGTCACCGATTTAATCCAAAAACAGTCGCAGGTTTTTCCCATCATGTACTGCATGCTGCAGGATTTTCTTATATGATGCACACTGCAAAGACCCATTCTCTCATATCTAGGCCTAAATTTACCCCTCACAGCTTATCTGAGTGAGCTGAGCTCATGGTGTAGTACTACTGGACCAACGAGGGCTTGAAAGCCACAGAACAATGGGACCCATCATCAAAGAGTTAAATTAAATTTCTGGAGATGAATGGTATTTGGGACCTGACGATCTGTTGGAGTGTGAGCAGGGTAATATTTAGTGAAGGGATTCAGAGAAACCGGTTATTTTTATATAGCCGGACTTGAGTCCTGGAAATGGGAAGTACAATGCCTGCACTCTAAAGGAGGGGGTTTGGGATATTAGCAGTTTGGAGGGATATGTTGTGTATCTTTATAGTATATGCTTCTAAACTGTTCTGTTCTGAGCACCTCTGCAAAAACAGTGATTATGTGTGAGTGAGGTGAAAGTGTTGAATGATGATGAAAGTATTTTCTTTTTGGGGATTTTCTTTCTTTTTGGGTCACCCTGCCTCGGTGGGAGACGGCCGACTTGTTGAGAAAAAAAAAAAAATATGAAATAACTTATAAATACACTTGA